>NW_026690248.1:0-79823 GCF_015227805.2 Hirundo rustica
TCTCCCCTGGGGTTCGGAGAACACCCAGCAATGGAACCTTGCCCTGAAAAGGAACAATTTTTGGTGCTCCCTAGCCGGGCATGAACTGAAACTTTGTTCCTTTTGCCTCGGTGCAGAGACCCCAGGGCATTTTCTGCGCAGAGTTCCAGACCTCAGCTGGAGAGCTCTCTCTGCAAATGTCATGCTGCCAGGACCCTGTCCTTGCTGTCACCTGCTGTGGCTGGGCATGAACAGAGCTCCTGCACTTGCATTTTCAGCTGCTGTGCAACCAAAGCTGAGGCAGCTGGAGCTGCCTGAATGCAAAAACAGGAATATGAGCCTCTCTTGAGGGGGAAATCTCCCCCTCCTGTGCCAGCCCATGCCAATGCTGCCATTCTCTGCTGCTGCTGGGGCACTCGGGGCTCTGGCTGAGCAGGAAAGGTGACCCTGAGCCAGGAGCTTTCCTTGGCTGCAGCAAAGCCTGGGCACACAAAGACCTTCCTGGTGCTGTGCTCTGGACCAGGAGGGATTGTGCCGCCAGAGCTGAGCCTAAATTTCTTCTCCCAGGCAGCTTTAGGACATGGAACGTGGAGAAGGCAGAGCTGAAACTCAGCTGTCAGCAGTCCTCCAGAAGGATCCTGTGTGTAAAGCAGCCTGAGAGCAGCGTTTTTATGTGAGGGGAGGGGAATTCAGAGCCCTTTTCTCACCTGTGGGCTGAGGGTCTGCACTTCCAGTGGCCCTGCAGCTGCCAAAGGGGCCTTTTTCATTCAACTGAGAGCAGTTCTGCTGAAATCCTGTCCTAAACCTGCTTTTCCTGCAAATGTGCCCAATGAGCCCTCATTTTTTGCAGCCCCAGGTCTTGTGTGCCTGCAGGTGTGAGAACTGAGAGATGGAACAGCTCTGCTAGGGGGAAGTTCTCTTTTTCTTTTTTGTTTTTTGCTTGGGATTTTTGTTTGTTTGGTTTATTTTTCTGTTCTTTTGTTCTGGTTGGTTTTGTTGGTTTTGGGGGCAGGTTTGGGTATTTTTAGGTTCTCTAGGATTATTTTCCTTTTTTTCTTTCAGATCTTTTTTTGGTTGGTGGGAATTTCTGGTTTTGTATGGGGTTTTTTGTATGTTCATATTTTTGTCCTTTTTTGTCTTTTTTGTTTATTTTTAATTAACTCCCCCTGGAAGCCCTTGGCAGAGCTCTGTAGCTCTATGTGACACTTGCCTGTGGCACTGTGGAGGTGGCCAGGGGGACCTTCCCCGAGCTGTGTGCACAGCAATGCACATCAGCCCAGGCCGGGGGTGCTCAGTGCCCGCTCAGTTTTGCTGTCTGGCTGTGGCTCTGGACGCTTCCCTTGGAGCGTCTCCAGGCAGGGAACGTTGGAGCTGTCACCACCGTGGTGTCACAGAGAGGGGAACGCTGGGGCTGTCCCGCTCCTGCCCCGGCCCCAAGAGCTCTGCCAGCGCCTGGAGGAGACACAAAGGCTGAGCCCAAGGGTGAGAACTGCAGAAGGGGCTGAGCTGGGAGGGAGGCAGCTGGATCATGGAGTCCAGGCCCTGGCCCTGCACAGACAGCCCAACAGTGGCAGCCTGGGCATTCCCGGGAGCGGTGTCCAAAGGCTCCTGGAGCTGCAGCAGCCTCACAGCTGTGACCATTCCCTGGGGAACCTGGTGAGTGGTCAGGGCCCCTGTAGGGGAAGAAGCTTTTGCTGTTCTCCAGCCCGCAGCTGGCCTGGCCCAGCCCCAGCCGTTCCCTGGGGTGCATTCCCTGCTGGCCCCCGGGGCAGAAGTCTCAGCTGCCCCTGCTGCTGTCCCTGGGCAGGAGGCGCAGCCCCCGGGGAGCTCTGAGCTCCGTCTGCTGGGCTGCGGCCGAAGCGAGCCAGTGCCGGCAGAGCTCTGGGGAAAGGTCCCGGCCCTGGCTTGGGGCTGGGCCAGTGGCCCAGGGAGCAAATCAACTTGCAGCTGCTGCCCCAGAGCAGGGAAGAGCAGGAATTGCTGGCTGGGAGAGACTCTTGCCAAGGGCCTGCAGCGCCAGGACACAGGTAATGGCTGGACACTGCCTGGGGCCAGGGTGAGATGGGATGTGGGGATGGACTTGTTCCCTGGGGGGGCGGTGGGGCCCTGGCACAGAGTGGGAGGAAAAGCTGCGGCTGCCGTGGAATCCCTGGAAGTGTCCAAGGCCTGGCTGGGGGGCTTCCTGCCCAGGAGGCAAGGGATGGGATGGGATGGGATGGGATGGGATGGGATGGGATGGGATGGGATGGGATGGGATGGGATGGGATGGGATGGGATGGGATGGGATGGGATGGGATGGGGCAGTATAATGTGGGGTGTAATTGCAGTGTGAGGGTGGTGTGAAATTGGGGAGGTGTTGGGATTGCACTGTGGGGAGAGTTTGGTTTGGGCTCTTGGAGTAGGGGAGTAGAGGGAGGGAAAGAAAGGAGCAGTTTTTAAAGGCTGTTGGTGCTTTTAGGAATTTTGGGGCCTGGAAGTGTCTTGTGGGAGGTTGCCATAAAATTGGGAAGGCTGCGTGTCCTAGGGTAACTTAATGATGCTTGTATCCCCAATCGTCTGTTCTGTTTGTGCTGTATATTGAGTCCTGTGCCTTTAAGACTGGTTCTAAGAGCAAGGAGAAGCGTGGAGTTTGTTTTGAGAAAACTGCCTGACTCCTCCACATTCTTCTGCGGACGGGGTGTTCGGCAGAGGCTTGGAGAGACTGCAGGACAGAGATTTTTTTTTATTTTTTTTTTGCTTTTAGTTAGTTTCAGCTAGCTAGGGCAGAGAATTTCCCTGGACTGTTTTTTTTTTTTTTCCTTTTTCTTGGAACTGTTTAAACCTGCTCTGGACTGAAAACCCAGGGGAGCACTGGGGTCTGCACCTGCAGCCCACCGGGGCCTGGACCTCGGCATTTTCCAGCAGCGCCGGAGAGACTGGGACTGAGGAGACGTTGAGAGAGAGAGCCGAGCTCCACCCACGGCAAGGACTTTCTCAATTTGCCATCTCACTTCAGAAGGAGAGGTTTTATTGTTTTCATATTATTCATTCTTTATACTTGTATGCACTTCATTTGTTTAGTAAAATAGTTTTTTCCACTTTTCTCCAAAGAGGTGTTTTTTTTTTCCAGACCGGTTGGAGGGAGGGGACACTTGGGCTTGCTTCCTTAGAGGGATCCTCTACAGGGGTTTTCTCCCAAATTTATCCCAAACCAGGACACTGAGTTTAAGGTGCTGTGCTGTGCAGGGCTACGGTAGAGGGGCAGTGATTTTGGGAGCTAAGAGCACCTGCTCCCAAGAAAGAAAGAAAGAAAGAAATGAGAGAGAAAGAAGGAAAGGAAGGAAGGAAGGAAGGAAGGAAGGAAGGAAGGAAGGAAGGAAGGAAGGAAGGAAGGAAGGAAGGAAGGAAGGAAGGAAGGAAGGAAGGAAGGAAGGAAGGAAGGAAGGAAGGAAGGAAGGAAGGAAGGAAGGAAGGAAGGAAGGAAGGAAGGGTTTTAAATGAAGCTCTATATGTCTAATTTAATAAGCAACAAAGTTGAATTTAGCAGCAATGCAATTTTATTTAAGTAGCATTTTATAATCAAGCATATACAAAAATTTGGCAGTGATTAATTAAAGATAAGTAATGTTTGGATAAAGCATAAGCAAAACTGACCGGGGTACAGAGAGGGGCTTTCTCACCCTACCTCACGTACAAAACAAAGTAATCCAACTTAAACTTATATACTGTATGCTAATACATATTCATTAATATTTCCTGTGAATCTCCTCCTATTTCCAATTTGTAAAATCTACATCACTATACTGCACATTGCATGCTCCACTTGTTGTTAGGGCGTCTTCTTGGCTTCTTGGCGGTCTTCTTCAGATGAAGGCTCATCATCTTCCTCGCGTCCTATGAATAACCTTATTGATTGCACGTGCGCTCTAAGTTTTGTGTTATACATAACTAAGCATTATGTTCCAAAAAGTAATTATTTCATGGATCAAACCACCACCCAAACTCCCTACCTTGGAATAGTCCCAACTTTGTCCATCTCAAGGCCAGTTCTATCTTAAGACATCCTGTATCCCATAACATCTGCAAAGGGCCCATCTCCCTACCTTGGAGTAGTCTCAGCTTTGGCCAATCCAGCTTTGAAACTCTTGCTTATCTCAAACTGCATCCTGTATCTTATTTTTCTCATGTAGCATCTGCCAAAGGGCTCATCTGCTTTGTAACACTAATCACATCTACTTTTTCCTTTACTGGTTTATAACAATTTTCTGAACTATATATATTTTTAAAATACTGCTACAGATACAATTAGCATGAATAATTTTCACTTATTACATCTTTATAGATTGATATCAGCAATGTCCGATTGATATTGATCCTCAGCACATTAAATGCAATCTAAATTGATATGAAAATCAAGACCCTTCATGGCTGATGATAAATCAGACTTTGTCCTCACCCCCTTGCCACTATTTCCCTCATCCAACCCCTGGCACTCCTATGGATCAGGAATGCTGTGGCCAGCAGGAGCAGGGCAGTGATTCTTCCCCTGTGCTCGGCACTGGTTGGGCAGCACCTCGAGTGCTGTGTCCAGTTCTGGGCCCCCCAATTTAGGAAGGACATGGAGGGGCTGGAGTGTGTCCAGAGAAGGGCAACAAGGCTGGTGAGGGGTCTGGAACACAAGTCCTGTGAGGAGTGGCTGAGGGAGCTGGGGTTGTTTATCCTGGAGAAGAGGAGGCTCAGGGGAGACAAGGCTGTGTCAGGGCACAGGTTGGACTTGATGATGTCCAAGGTCTTTTCCAACCTTGCTGATTCTGTGATTCTCTGAAACCACCCTTGCAGCAGTTGCAGGATGAGCCCTGGGCCTCCTCTCCAGAAGGTCCAGCAGCCCAGGTGCCTCAGCTTCTCCTCACAGCCCCAAAGCCCATCCTGTCAGTCCTGCAGAGCCTCTGCAGCTCCTCCTCCTTGCCCAGAACAGGGAGCCCCACAGCCAGACACAGCAGCCCAGATGTGCCCCCCTGGCCTGTGGTGCCTCTGGCAAGGGAGCAGCACGAGGCACTGCAGGAGCCTGCAGACAATTCCTGAAGCACTTGGAGGATGATCCTGCTCCCCAGGGGACGTTTCCATGGTGCCAAGTCAGGAACTGAAATGGGGAGTGGGGCCAGAGAGGAAAGGGCAACCAGGGATGGGCTGTTTGCAGGGGAGGGAACAGGGGTGGGCAATAGGAAGAAATTTGTACAAGGAAGAGTAAAGAAAGCCAAGGTGAAGCAAAGGAAATGCTGAGGGCAGTTTGGGGGTGGCTGCCAGGCAGCCCTGGCTCTGAGCAACAACGTCTGCAGTGGCACAGGAAACTCACAGCTCATGGGAACAAACTTTCTGGATGACTTCAGAGGCCACCACAAACCTGAGTGGTTTCCCTGCTGTCCCCCAGCCCTTCCTGGCCCCAGGGGCTGATGGCATTTGTGCTCACTCAGGTTCATCTCCCCACACCAACACCATGGGGGTGCTCACGCCTGCTCTGGGCAGTGCAAACAGGGGCTCCTGAGCCAGTGCTGCCGTGTCTGTGCCTGCAAGGATGCGGCACCTGTGTGAGCTGGGGGAGAGGCCAGGGCTGCAGAGGGGGGATGTTGTTGGCAGGTGCATGAGGACGCTCTGGGACGCTGCCCTGGGGTGTCCAGCACAGTGGGGATGGATCAGCCCCTGCTCTGCTGCTCCTTCCCATCTCCCCCAGGCACCTTGCAGAGCCCCAGCCATGCTGTTTGCCCCCAGCCTGCCCACGGCCACCCTGGGGCTGCTCACGGGGCTTTTCTCTGCTGAGCATTGGCCTGGGCGTGTTCTGGAGAGAGCCTGGGCAAGGAGCCTGGAGCCCCCAGGCCCTGCCCTGAGGCGTCAGCGCTGCCCCAGCAGTGCCCATGGCCTGTCCCTGCTGCAGCCCCGGCACTGCCACCCCCAGCACTGTGCCCGGCCCCGAGAGCACTCAGGCCCTACAGCAACACCAGGGCCAGGAGGGCAGCGGGGCAGGGGCACGGGAGCAGCACTGGCAACACCAAGTGCTGCTGCTCCTGGGCACAGCTGCTGTGCCAGCACTGATCTGCCCCCAGCTCTGCACACAGACATTGCTGCTGCAGCTTCCAGAGAAGGGAACAAAAGGGTGATCTCTGCAGAAAACTTGGCTGGGAGATCCCTTAGTTCCTTTAAAGCCACCAAGAGTGCAGCCCCTCACTGACACAGTCAAGGCCACAGAGAAAGTGGAGAGAAACAAAATGAGTAATGGCCTAAAAATGGTTTGACTTTCTGGACAATATTAAAACATAAAACAAAGGGAAAAAAAACCCATAACAAAACCGACCTATCAAGACTTTTATTCCAAGTGATTTGCAGAAATTGGCCAGCAGTTTAATGTTTCTGAAACCATCCAGTCATCAGTCTCCAGACTGCAGCCTTGAGCTCCTGGTTCCTCAGGCTGTAGATGAGGGGGTTCAGGGCTGGAGGCACCACTGAGTACAGAACTGACAGGGCCAGATCCAGGGATGGGGAGGAGATGGAGGGGGGCTTCAGGTAGGCAAATGTGGAAGTGCTGAGGAACAGGGAGACCACAGCCAGGTGAGGGAGGCAGGTGGAAAAGGCTTTGTGCCGTCCCTGCTCAGAGGGGATCCTCAGCACAGCCCTGAAGATCTGCACATAGGAGAAAACAATGAACACAAAAGAACTGAGTCCTAAACAGGCACTAACAGCAAGAAGCCCAAGTTCCCTAATGTTTGAATGTGAGCAGGAGAGCTTGAGGATGTGTGGGATTTCACAGAAGAACTGGCCCACGGCATTGCCATGGCACAGGGGCAGGGAAAATGTATTGGCTGTGTGCATCAGTGAATAGAGAAAGGCACTGGCCCAGGCACCTGCTGCCATGTGGGCACAAGCTCTGCTGCCCAGGAGGGTCCCGTAGTGCAGGGGTTTGCAGATGGACACATAGCGGTCATAGCTCATGATGGTCAGGAGGGAAATACTCTGCTGAAATGAAGAAACATAGGAAAAGAGCTGTGCAGCACATCCTGTGTAGGAGATGTGCCTGGTGTCCCAGAGGGAATTGTGCATGGCTTTGGGGACAGTGGTGAGGATGGAGCCCAGGTCGGTGAGGGCCAGGTTGAGCAGGAAGAAGAACATGGGCGTGTGCAGGAGGTGGCCACAGGCTACAGCGCTGATGATGAGGCCGTTGGCCAGGAGGGCAGCCAGGGAGATGCCCAGGAAGAGGCAGAAGTGCAGGAGCTGCAGCTGCTGTGTGTCTGCCAATGCCAGCAGGAGGAAGTGGCTGATGGAGCTGCTGTTGGACATTTGCTGTGCCTGGCCATGGGAACCTGTTCATGGATAAAGGACAGCGAAGAGTTAGAGGAGATAGCTGTAACCAAAATCAAAGACATTTCCCATAGACCCTACCCTAGAACACAAATACCTCCTTTGTGTTTAGGAGTTCTGCAGTTTTCTTCATAAACTCCTGCATATCTCTCCTGCTGTCCTTGGATATCAGAAACCCTCTGCACTTCTGCTTTCCCCAGGTAGAACAGAGAAAATTCATCTGCCTCTGCCTCTGTGAGGCAAAGTGATGAGTGGAAAGTGAGGGGACATGGTCTATCATTCTGACCTGTTCAGAGTGTCTCTGGGCTTTAGCCTTTCTCAGGAAGAGGGTGATCAGCTTTCCATGTTTCCCCTAAAAAATCACCAGGTACTGCTGAGAGCAGATGGATCCCATTCAGCCCAGCTCCACATTTGTATCCAAGGACTCACACTGCTCATTTCACCAACCCAACAGCATTTTCAGTTCCAGAACACCTCTGCCTTTCCCCAGGGGTCTTTCAAATAGCACAAAGGTGCTGCAGGACAGGTTTGCATCCTGGATTGAAGCTCCCAGCTTGGACTGAAATCTCAGGGAGACTTCCAAGTGTCTTCTAAGACTTCTAAGGGAGATGCAGCTCCTTCCCTGGCTGCACTGACAGCATTGCCCACAGCCGGGCACTGGGGACAGCATCACCCTGAGCCAGCTGTGCCCCCTCCCAGAGCCCCCAGTGCCGGGCAGCTGCTCCCAGCCCTGTGCTCTGCAGAGGGAACTGGGCCCGGGGCTGCAGAGCTGCCCCACGGCTCTGCTACAGCTCTGCCTGCACAGGAGGGGCTTCACACCTTGGACCCCCGGCCCTGAGGGCAGAGGCTTGGCTGGGGGACAGAAGGGAGGGGGCTTGTTCAGAGGGAGGGGCTGCACTGGAGGGGATCCTGTGGAGGTCTCTAAACTCTCCCTCCCACAACATTTCTGGGGTTTGTTTTCTCTCATGGCCTCATCTTCTCTCTGCTTCCTGGAGATTTTCCTCCTGCAGGTGTTTCCCTGTGCCTAAGCTCTCCCTGCCAGCACTCACAGATCCCAAATCTCTGGGCACTCTCCTTGGCCCTACAGAGCCCTGACTGTTTGCAGGGCACTGGCTGGGGGCAGGTTCTGTTTGCAGTTTAGAGAAAGGACAGCTCAGACTAAGCCAGATCATTAAGAGTTTCGATGTCCCAGGGACTTGTCAAAATTAATGATAGCTTTATTATGTGTTCTCCCTCTGCCCCATTATATAATATTAGGAAATGAAAACAAAGTCTTAGGAAAAACCCTAGTTTTAAAATAAATCCTTGTCTTGCAAAAGTTTTGGGGATGGGCAGAAGCTCTCAATGTGTCAGAGCTTCATGAGAATTTCCCTCCCCTGCACCAGAAATACTCAGAGTTGTACTCACAGAGTCTGCAGACATTGGGATGTTCCAGCTTTAGGAGATCCCTGCAGGAGCTGCAGCTGCCTTGTCCTGCAGCCAGAGGTTCCTGTGTCAAGGGCTGGGAGTGATTCTCTTGCAGTCACTTCTCAGCTCCTTCCCAGCCCTGAGTGCTTGAAGCTCTCTGTGCCTGTGTGCTGTGCCCGGGGTGGCTGCAGGCAGTGCCCCAGCCCTGCTGGGCTGTGCTCAGGAGCTGCTCCTGGGCAGAGCTGTCTCTCTGCAGCGCTGCCCTTGCCGGGAGCTGCCTCTGTGCCAGGAGCCTGGACCTAGCTCAGCAGCACAGACACAGCACAAGGACTTTAATGACCCTCTCAGGCTTTGTGCTGAGGCCCTGAACATCAGTCCCTGAGAGAGAGCTGAAGAAATCTCTCAAGAATTCCAAGTCAGAATCCAACTCCAAAGTGTTTTGAAGTTTTAATGGGTCCCACTGAGGGACAGGACAGAGAAAGTGTCCCCAGGCCCCAGGCAGAGCAGAGAACTGGAGGCAGTGATGACAGGTGGGGACAAAGAGAAGCCAAGTCTTGGTGCCCTGGGGCACAGCAGCCTCTGTGCCACCAAGGGCTGTGAGGAGACACCTTGTCCTGAGGCCCTGGGGCCTCCTGGCACAGCCCCAGCAAGGCTGGGCACTGTCAGCCCCTTGTGCTGCCCTCAGCATCCCCCTCACATCCCAGTGGCCTCAAGGATGTGCTGGAAGGAGTCCCTGGGGAGCCTTGGTCAGCAATGGCCCTGGGGGGCTCCTGAATGCTCCCAGGGACTGCAGGTTTTTCAAAGGACTTTGGGTTTTGCTTTTGCCTTGGATTCTCTAACAGGTTTGTGCAATCATGGCCTCCAATTATCTGCTTTAATTAGTCCCTTGAGAGGCTTTGTGGGTAATGACACTCAGTGGGGCTCATTAATACTTCAAGGAACTTCAGGTTTTTAAAGGTACTTGGTGTTGCCCTTTTAGAACTGACTCTATGAGAAAGATTGTGCAATCATGGCCCCAATTAACTACTTTAATAAATCCCTTGGGATTCTCTGTCAGTAAAAACAGTGGGGCTCATAAATACTCCAGGGTAATCAAGGTATTGAAGAACTTTCTTTTGGCAGAAAACTGTGTCAAAAAAGAGTCTGAGAGGTTTGTGCAATCATGGCCACAATTATCTGCTTTAATTAGTCCCTTGAGATTCTTAGCCAGTAACAACACTCAGTGGGGCTCATTAATGCTTCAAGGTACTACGGATTAATTTAAGTACTTCTTTTTGCTACTGAGTCTCTGAGAGGTTTTCGTTCAGTCCTGGCCTCCAATTCTCTCCTTCACGGACTCCATGAGGAGCCTGTGTTGGGGATGGACCTCTGTGGGACCCATTGATGCATTGAGACACTTTGGGTTTTTCTTCTGACTTTCCCTCCTGGAAAGGTTTGTGCAATTTCCTCTCAGGCCCTGAGGTTCCAGGGTTCAACACCAAATCTAACACAGGGCTCATTAGCATCAAGCAAGTCCTGACAAACCATGGTTCTGCCTTGATTTCCCTCTGGCCTCATGAAATCCATTATGAAGGTTTCCTGCTGCAGTTATGGAGAAATATTTCAAAGAGCTTCTAAGAAATATGTATTCCTATTTTCAAGTCTGCATTTCATTACTGTTCTCATTACACAAAAGGTGATTACAGCATTCTGTGGTTGATACTGAACCAGGGTCTCCCAAGGAGGTCTGGCCTGCTCAGAGAAGCTGTGCCTTGAGGTCTGACCCTTGGACAACCTTGCTCCACATTCCCAAACCCCATCTTCTCCCTCACCTGGGACCTTCTTTCCTTGGAGACCTGGTTGCACATTAAGCAAAGAGGGATTTTCTTCTTTTATTTTTGAAGCAATCTCAAACTCCTGAGTTTCCCCAGTGAAAACAGAAACTCTCCTCAAGTGTGTGCCAAGCCCAAGGTGCCACCAAGAGCACTGCAGCCCTGCCCTGGGCCAGGAGTGAGGGTGGATCATCATCCCAACCTGCCCTGGGCCATTGCAAGGGGCTGTGGCCATGGACACTGCACTCACCCCACTGCTGGCTTTGGATCCCTCATCCCTTCAAGTTCCCTTGGAAAGCACCCCAAGGACCCATTTCTGCAGCCAGGTTCCATGGCCAGGGGGGATGTGGGGGGCTGCAGGTGGTCAATGCCCCATCCCTGGAAACATTCAAGTCCAGCTGGGACAGGGCTCTGAACAACCTGATCTGGTGAAAGATGTCCCTGCTCATCCCAGGCCTGGACAAGAGGCCTGAGTGAGGCCTGAACAGCAGGCCCTGAGCCAAAGGTGACCTCTGCATCAACCTTCCAACCAAAGGTTATCTTTGTATCTGCTCATTAATGAAATATGCATGGTCATTAGCACTGTGTGAGATGTATCCACTCATTAGTGAGACATGTATTGACCTTTCTGTGTTTAGAAGCCAGACAAGGCCATGAAATCTGACATCTGGCCTTGTTTGGGGCTGGATGGTCAAAGTCACCTCCCTTGGTTCCTCCTTGGGCCCTGGCCAGGCTTTGGGAGGGACCCAAGAGGAGGATGAAACCAGCTGTTCCTGCACTAGAAGTGCTGTCAGTTTGTTTATTCAGCACTATCAGAGCTGGGCCCTCTCACAGCCAGGTTGGAGCCTCACCTGTGGCTGGAGGCACCTGCAGGAATTCCCAGTGTCCGGGAGTGGCTCTCCAGTCCTTGGCTGGGACAGCTTCCCCCAGCTGATGTGTGGATGTGGGTGATGGGAAAGTCTGAGGGGAACTGGTGATGGATCTTTCTCAATCCCTGCAGGCAATCTTTGGTAGTGATGGTTGGGTGCATTGCTGAGCTGCTCCTTTTGTGCTCCTTTGCTGCTTTGAACTGTAGTAAATGACACTGATTCCTTCAGGTGGTGTCTGTGTCTTTGGTGCTGACCCTGCCCACTGGTAAAACCACACTGGCAGAGTCTGGCCAGATCCCACCAAAATGTCACTTTTTAAATGTAAATGTGAGGAACCAATCTCATCTGAAATTCGTGGATGGGAAGCCCTTTCCTAGATCTTGCTGGCTCTGGAGTGGGCTGAGGTCAGAGCACCCTGTCAGCAGTGGGGCAGTCAGGTAAAAGAGGCTGAACTGCTGGATGTGTAAAATGCATCCAAAAATTGCATATGAAAAAAGGAAAAGAACTTGTGGGTTTGGGAAGATGAGGATGGATTTTGTTAACAGCACATTGGAAACAGCACCACAGAAGGAAGAATTGGTTTTGGAATGCTCCCACACGGAGTGAGAGAAGGAAGGTTTAAATCTTGAGCTCAGGTTTCTTTGTGCAAGTGAAATATAGTATTATAGTTATTATTAGTAATAGCTATTTCAAAATATACTGTGATTTTTTTTTTTTTTCAATTTAATTAAAAATCAATAATGTGAAAGAATGCTGTTTCAGCTTTGGCTTCTATCATGGGTTGGCACAGTTTTGTTTTCTGGTTATAGGGAAATGTGAAATGTTTTTCCCTGCCATCACCCTGGAGTGGTTTTGGTGGGGGGAGGACAGGGACCTATCAAAAGCTGGCCGGGATATTGGCAGCTAAGTTGACCAATGGGAAATGTCGATGTGACTTTGGAGGGGACATTTCAAACTAATCTGCTGCTGATCAGTCTCTCTCTCGCTTTGGAATCAGCCATGAGGTGACATCGTGGGCGGTGGGCAGGCCCCGGTCGGGCCCCTGAGAGCTGCTGCCCACATGGGAGCAGCCTGGGTTGAGCCCTTTTACAGCTTTGTGGTAGCTCTGAACTGGGCCGCCCTGGATGAGACCGAGGGGTGGAAAAAAGGACATCTGCCAGCTTCCTCCATCAGCACAGCTTTGCATTTTCTACAGCTCATGCAGCCTGGCGCTTGCACATGGCCCTTGCAACCTCGGGCGGATTTAACCCTTTCCTAGCAACATGGAGCTTTTAAAGCACAACTCCTCCTTGAGAGAAAGAAAGAAATCAGAGGGTACATAGAACAGACACTGAATGAAGTCAGTTAGATTAGAAGTGAAAGAATTAATAATATTGGAATAGGATTGATGAAGTGGATATTTTTAACCGGACTTCCCTAGGGTAAACCATGGAGAAATGGACTGTTCTTTGCAGCATCTTAGTGATGTTGGGTAGAATGCTATTCTAATCAAAATTGAGGACTGATGTAATTGAAATTTATTTGGGAACTTTAAAGCCCCCACTCCTGGGTTAAAAGGAGGTCTCAGCCTTTGAGACAAAGATGATTTTAGATTAGAAGAAGTATTCGTAAATAGTACCCCAGATACACTGAGAAGCTTTGCTGATAGAACATTACAGTCTGCGAAAACTCCGGGCTGCAGCAGATGTGTGACATTGAGAGCACTGGACTATTTTGTCGTGTGGCAAACATCTTCATAAAAAAATTGTAGAGAGACTCTTCTCCAAAAAGTAATGAGTAATTATGTCTAAATAGTGAAACTGACTGAAAATCTCAAGTTGTTTCTTTCTATGTTGTTCAATAAGAAAGTTAATAGTTTTTAAGAGAAGTGTGTTTTAAAGTGTCATTCTGTTTTAGATTGTTTTCTTTTTCTCAATTTTTTTTCATTCTTTTAGTGTGTGTTAATAAAACTTTTTTGTTGTTCATTTTTTAAGCTTAAGCCTGCTTTGTTTTTTTTTTTTTTTTTTTCTCCTAATCTCTCCCCTCCACAAAAAGAGAATAAATACTAAAAGCCCTACATTAATTGGTGTTTCTGCCTGGTTTTATTAAATTAAAACCATTACACCTGTCATGGAATTGCCATAGAAACCCAGCTGATTGGAAATGCAGTGGTGGACAAAGGTTTTAGTGGGGCCTGTCACAATAGCACAAAGGGTGGTGGTTTTAAACTAAAGGAAGGGAGGTTCAGATAAGGGGAGATAAGGAGGAAATTTTTGGTGATGAGGTTGGTGATACACCAGGACAGGTTCCCGGGAGATGCTCAATGCCCCATCCCTGGAAACATTCAAGTCCAGCTGGGACAGGGCTCTGAACAACCTGATCTGGTGAAAGATGTCCCTGCTCATGGCAGGGGTTTGGATGAGATGAGCACTGCAGAGCTCTTCCCATCCAAAGCATTCCAGGATTGCATGGGGAGAAGGGGCTGCTCACTGGACTCCATCCACTCCCTTGACTCCTCCTTGTCTCTGCTGGAGCCCACATCCAGCAGCCAAAGCCAGCCCCTTCTCTGGCCTTTCCCTGCCCTGCCCCAGGGGCTGACAGAGCCAGGCTGGCACAGGTGACCTTTAGGCTTTGCAGGGCTCAGGCACAGCGGCTGGGACAGAGTCAGGGCTGAGGTCACACTCTGTGGGCTGGGGCAGAGCCCAGCCAGAAATGAGCCCTGGAGCAGCAGCTCTGCAGTGGTGGCCACCAGGCCGCCTTGCCAAGGGAGGCTTCTGGCCATGGCCTGGAAGCAGCTGCTGCTGCCAAGGTGCCTTTGGTGCCTCAGGCTCTCCCTGGCACAGCTCCCAGCACGGCACTCTGCACTTGTGCCCGAGGCCTTCACTGTGTTGGGGCTGGCCTGGGGCTTTTCCTGCAGCGGGATCTGCCCTGGTCCTGGCACAGGAAAGGCAGTTCCTGCTGGAGCAGGAGGCTCTGCCTGCAATGGGCTCAAACAGCTCCAGCAAGGCCCTGTTTATTTCAAAATTGCTTCATAGAGCACTATATTTTATTACTGTTATAGCTCCTGTATTGTGGAGTAAATAAGTCTTTTTTTTATTTACGCTGTGGTGTAAATAAATCTTTCTGTCTAATCCTGATCAGAATCAATCATTGCTGTATTTGTATAAATATATCTGGTATTCTATCATTAATCCTGTGGGACAAATTGCATGATGGTTCAATTCCATCTGTCCAATCTTTTACACATAAACCTTTGACAAAATATGGGGATGGGATTGGATCCAGCCACTCCCAGTCTTCATTCTTAGATGGAATTTTAAAAGTCTAGGTGTCCTAGAGGGGTTTGAGGATCCATGGTGGCTGTTGGGTGTCATTTCTCCACCTCATGACTCAGCAGGAGTTTCTCCAATGAAGATATAAAGCTTTAGCCTGAAGCTCCCACTCTGCCCATGACAGGAACCCCTGTGAGTGTCTGGGACATCGCGGCTCTTTGGCAGCCTGGGGACTCCTGGGATGTCACCGTGGAGCCCCCGTGAGTGCCTGTGACAGATCGGTGCCTTTGCAGCCCAAGGTCCCCTGGGATGTCACCATGGAATGGCTGTGACTGCCTCTGACCACAGGGCTCTTGACCATCCCCAGAAACCCCTGGGAGGTCTCCATGGAGCCCCTGTCTCTGCCTGTGACATTCCAGCTGGGGAACAGCCTGGAGACTCTTGGAAAGTCCCCATGGAACCCCTCTGAGGACCTGTGAGAACTCGGTTCTTTAGCAGTAAACCATCACCAGCCCCTGTTGCTATGGTGAGTTTCCATAGCAACCATCACCAGCCCCTGTTGCCAAGTTCAGTTTCCATGACAACCATCACCAGCCCCTGTTGCTATGGTCAGTTTCCATGACAACCATCACCAGCCCTCTGTTGCTATGGTCAGTTTCCATGACAACCATCACCAGCCCCTGTTGCTATGGTCAGTCCCTTGGCAGCTCCATGCAGATCCCAGGCCAGGGGTGGTTCCATGGACACCAGCTCAGGCCTGGAGCCAGGGCCCGTTGCCATGGCAACCATTTGCAGTCCCATTCCCAGGGCCATGGGATCCCAGAAGCACAGAATTGGCTGAGTTGGGAGGGACCCATCAGGATCCTCGAGTCCAACTCCTGGCCCTGCACAGGACACCCCAACAATCCCAGCCTGGGCCTGGCAGCGGTGTCCAAACGCTGCTGGAGCTCCCAGAGCCCTGGAGCTGTGACCCTTCCCTGGGAGCCTGTTCAGTGCCCCAGCAGCCTCTGGGGGAAAAACCTTTTCCTGACATCCAACCTAAACCTGCCCCGACTCAGCTCCAGCCCTTCCCTCCAGTGCTGTCCCTGGGCACCAGAGTGAAGAGGTTCCCACAGCCCCCAGCCAGGGACCAGCTCCCAAGGCTGCTGCCAGGGCAACCAGGGCTGGGACCAGCTGGGATGCTCGGTTTCCATGGGCTGGGATTTAGGAATGGGATTCCCCAATTTTGTGCTCCCGCTAAAACCGTGCCGCTGCTCGCTGCCCTCCAGCCTCCTATGGAAAGTACAAAAGACAAAGATACCGGGCTGGGATAAGATCAATTCACTAGGAACAGCAACAAGATAAGGAACCAGTAGGAACAGAAACAATATTGATAACAGAAGGGATAGGACAAATGATATACAGGGACAACTACACAACAAAACTGACTGGCTCTTCCCAGCCAAATATTTCCTCTTGCTGGGAAAGGACACCCTTGTCCTTGGGAAGAGAAAGAGTCCCTTTCCTGTCCCTGACAATGACCTCAGATGGGATCAGATATAATGATGGAACTATGGCCAGACCCTCATGTTCTTCAGTCCCACCTCACATCATTGCCAGGGGCAGGGAGAGGGACAGGTGTCTTCTCAGCATGGATCATGGGAAATGTCTGTTGCGGTGCTGTTCCTCGCGCTGATGAGCGCGGCCACGGGCTAGCTCAGTCTCGTGCACCGCAGCAACGTGTGAGGTCGGGGTGGCAAGCCGGGCGAGCCACCTCCTCCCTGTGGGGTCTTGGTTCCCCTCGCAGCGACGGCCAGCAGATGGCAAATGCAACCCACGGCAGCCAATCAAAAGGCGGACTCCTCTGGGCTCAGTTAAACAGGATTTTATTCAGGGGGAGAGGCAGCACGGGGCTCAGCACTCTCTGACCCACCGCCCAGAAGAGACCCCGGGGGCAGGCGTGCGTGAGCTTTTAAAGTGGGGTGGAAACAGGGGTGGGGACAACCGGTCAGCCAGTCACAGGAATCGGGGGGGTTAACCGGGGGTGTGAACCATGGAACTGGGGACCAATCACAAAATGAGGGAAGGGGGTCTCCTGGGCCCCAGCCTATCACTCGGCACCCTTCCCGGAGTTTTCTAGAAGCCAGGGAAGGGTCTCTGAGTGGGAGGCAGGCGACCACGAGGCGGGGGGGGGGGGCGGGGATTGACAGCGACAGGTGCAGGGAAGGGATGAATGACAGAAAACGTCTGGTTCTACAATAGACAAAACAACCAATGCAGAAGGGAAAACCAATGCAGAACACAGGGGTATACAGTGAACTAAACCATTATAAAATAACTTAAAAATCTTACAAAAAAAACATAATAATTTAATAAAAACAATTCTCACACCACCACAGGGCAGGGACCTCAGGGAGAGGAGAACTGGGGGGACACGGAGATTTGGGGGCTGGGGGAGTCACGGCTGAAGGAAAGGGTTAACGGGGAGAGCTGGGAGAGCAGGGAAGGGGCTTTGGGGGTTCCAGGATTGAGAAAAGGGAAGGGTGGGGCTGGATTGATGTGGGATGGGTGTGGTTAAGGGGGTTAGTTGTGTCAGGAATAGGACAAGGTCCCGAGTGTCCCAATTTCCATCAAAAGGTTGGGAAACCCGAGATGGCTGAGAATAGGGGTCCTGGGTATCCTCAGTGTTAAGGGGAGGAGGGGTTGCATGCTGGGAAAGGCAGGAATAGGGCTCCAGGGGGTCTCTGGGTGAAGGAGAAGGAGGCTCTGGGGGGAGGAAGAGGCGGGATGGCCAGGAATGGGGTGCAGGGGTTGCTGATGCCCGATCAGGGGGTGCAGGGTGGAACCCGTGCCCGGGAATGGGGGTTCAGGGGCCCCTGGGTGCTCCGGAATGGGCGATCCAAGAGTCCCGGTGCCAGGGGTCCCCCTCCCCTCTCGCCGCCCCCCGGGGCCCCAGGAGCGCCCCCAGCCCCAGCGCTGGAGCCATGGCGCTGCTCCGCTGCGGCCCCGCCCACAGCCCAGGCCCCGCCCCCAGAGCCGCCTCCGGCGCCGCCATTGGCGCCGCTCTTTGCTGCCCCCCAATGGCGGCCCGAAGGTGTTGTGACGTCACCAGGCGCTGGGCAGAGGGAGCGCGGGGGGAAGGGCAGGGCGGAATTCCCGGGAATTCCCCTGGATCCCCTCCTGGCATCCCCCGGGACCCTCCTCGGCCACGCCCTGCGGGACCCCCGGGCCGGGCTGTGCTGAACTCCCGGGGCTGCGCTCAAACTCTGCCTGGAGCCCGCTGGCTTCGGCCCGAAGCGGGGGAAGCGCCGCGATCCGTGGATCCATTTTTTCCTGCGGCTGCGGGTCCCAGCCCCGGCGGAGCAGGACTGGGCGCGGGCACTGCGATCCCTGATTCCCAGTCTCCTGCTCTCGCTCTCTCCTGTGCTCTCCCTTTCCTTCGGGCGATCATCAATCCCAGAGCGGCCGGAGAGCCCCGTGCCCAGGTCGGGTTTCCCAGGAATGGGAGGCCTGGGGGTGAGGTGCCCCGGGCTGGCCGGGAATGGGGGTCCGGGGGTGTCTAGAGGAGCTACAAAGGCTGAGCTGGGAGGGAGGCAGCAGGATCATGGAGTGCAGGCCCCTGCCCTGCACAGACAGGCCAAGAGTGGCAGGCTGGACATCCCCGGGAGGGGTGTGCAAAGGCTCCTGGAGCTGCGGCCGCCTCGGAGCTGCGAGCATTGCAGCGATGGCAGAGATCTCAGGAAAGGGCCCGGCCCTGGCTTGGGGCTGGGCCGGTGGCCCAGGGAGCAAATGAACTTGCAGCTTGTGGGCCAGAGCATGGAAGAGCAGGGGCAGTGGTGGCTGGGAGAGCCGGTTGGCAAGGGTCTGCAGCACCAGGACACAGGCAATGTCTTGATGCTGCTTGGAGGCAAAGTGAGCTGGGATGTGGGGATGGACTTGTTCCGTGGGAGGGTGGTGGGGCCCCGGGCCAGAGTGGGCAGAAAAGCTGTGGCTGGCCTGGAATGGCTGGGAATGTGCAAGGGCTGGTTGCAGGGGACTTGGTGGTCTGAAGAGGTGTCGTGGTGTGGTGTGGTGTGGTGTGGCATGGCATGGAACAGTGTAATGTGGGGATTGCAGTGTGGTTGGGTTTGTGAAAGTTGGGAGGGATAGGGATTGAAAGGGCGATGGGGTGTTGGAGTAGGGAGTGGGCAAGCAGGAGGCAGTTTTGGGCAGGTGCTGGTGCTTGTAGCAATTGTGTAGCAGGGCTGAGGTGGAGAGGCGAGTGTTTGGGAGAGTAAGGGGAGCTGGTAGGAAGGAAGGAAGGAAGGAAGGAAGGAAGGAAGGAAGGAAGGAAGGAAGGAAGGAAGGAAGGAAGGAAGGAAGGCAGGCTTTCTTCACTGGGATGAGAAGAGTCCTTCCACTCGGCTGTCCTCAAGCTGCCTGTACAGCAGATGTTCCCAAGGAATGGTCATTGCTTGCATTCTCAGGTGCTGTGTGTTAGTGCAGCTGAAAGTCCTGAAGGAGGGAGCAGTTCTGCTGGGGCAGAGTGGTCTTTTTCTTGGTGGGTTTTGTTGTTGTTGTTGGGTTCTTTTGTTTGTGTTTTTTTCTTTTCTGCACTTTCCCTGTGGGCTCTGGGCAGAGCTCTGTAAGTCTATGTCCCTCTTGCCTGTGGCACTGTGGATGTGGCCCAGAGGATCTTCCCCGAGCTGTGTGCAGAGGTTTGCACATCAGCCCAGGCCGGGGTGCTCAGTGGCTGTCAGTTTGATGACTGGGTGTGGCTCTGGACGCTTCCCATGGAGCGTCTCCAAGGCATGGAACGTTGGAGCTGCCAGCACAGTGATGTCCCAGAGACGGGAACACTGGGGCTGTGCCACTCCTTTCCCAGCCCTAAGAGCTCTGGCAACGCCCGGGAACAGGGGATGCAGGGGCTGGGAGAGGAGTATACCCAGGAAAGGGGGTGCAGGGGGTGTCGGTGCAGGATAAGGGGGTGCAGGGGGTCCCGGAGCTGGGGAAGGAGATATGGGGGTGTTGGGGTTTAAGTCTCCTGGAGAATTTTTTCCCCCCTCCCAAGTTGCTAGGAGACTAAGTGCTGAGTGCTTAACGTGGACAAAAGAACTGATAACTTAGTTTTGGGGGAGGGAAAAAAGCTCCCGGAGAGAGCGGAGGGTGGGGGGATCTCGCGGCTTTTCTTTTCTTCTTCCGGGGGGGAGCACGGATCGGGCCACGGCTGGCTGCTGCAGTCCACGGGTAACGAAGGAGTCTGGTCCTGGGAATTCTACCATCTGTTAGAGTATCCAGGAATTCGGAGTTTCTTCGCTGTCCTGCTGGATTTTGGGTGAGCCCGGGTCCCGCCGCTGCGGCTTCTCCGGCACTGCCACCTCTGCCTGCCAAGGACACCCCCTGCCTGCCGAGGACAGTCCACCGCGCCCGGCTTCCAGCCATCAGCGCCGGAGCTTCCACCGTGTGCCCTCGGGGTTCTTGGTTCTGTTCTACTATTGTTATAATTGCTGTTGTTTTTTTGTCTGTCCTGTTATATTTACTAGTAAAAGACTGTTATTCCTTTTTCCCCATAGCTCTGACTAAAAAGTTTTATTTTTTAATCTTCCAAATTATAATAACACGGAGGGAAGGATTCAAATTCCTCATTTCCTAGAGAGGCCTGCCTCTCCATAGCAGACACCTGTCTTTTCAAAACCAAGACAGAATTTGGCGCCCAGATCGTGGGGCATTGAGAGAAAAAGGAATAACAGTTCTTAAGTGCCTACATTGCTGTGCACTGGATATCATGTGGTCTGGCTTAACCTGGTTTAGGTGGCATGTGGGTGTGGCCGTATTCCTCCCATTTGCAGGCCCTTTTCTAAACATGGGCCCTGTAACTAAGGTTACTGTGGCTGTCATCAATTTTGCTATATGGGTTAACGAAGTGAGGAAATCGTGGATTTTTAATTTCCTCTGGAAGGCAGGCACATGGATTCAGGGCTATCATACACTAACAGTGTGTTTCTGGAGTTACTTTAACAACGGTACCTACTGTGAAGAAATGACACCAGGGGAAATTTTTTCACAACCCTTCACCCAGCTCTTTGGGCCTACCCCACCAGTCTTTGAAGGGTTCAAATCTCTGAATGTTAATGACATCATACAGTGGCTGGTGTTGCTGGTATGCCTGTTCTGTTTAGCATTTAGAGATAAGGGGAGACTGACCTGGATAACTACCCTGATATCTACCCTAGAGAATAAGGATACTGCCCCACAGCCTGACCCTGCCCCACAGCCTGAGCCCATCCCACAGCCTGACCCTGCCCCACAGCCTGACCCTGCCCCACAGCCTCAGCCCGTCCCACAACCTGACACTGTCCCACAGCCTGCGTCAGGAATAAACCACCCAGATTGGGTGAAGGAGATCCGTGAGATGGGCCAGATGCTGAGGGAGTACCTTGGGAAACCCTCCCCCTGCCCCAGCAAAGGAGAGTCTGATGGTGCAGCAGCAGAACCCACAGACGTTACAACCGTCCAGGTTCCAGCTGAACCACAGGGGCAGCCACAGCCAGCAGCAGTGGCCCCTGTGGAAACAAAGAAGTATAAGGTGAAATCAGAGCACCCAGGCAACAAGGATAAGAAAGGAGGGCCCTCACAACCCGGGGAGGAGTCAGAGGTTGAGATCATCACTGAGTCCCTGACATATGAAAGTCTCCGTAATCTGCAAAAAGATCTTGCACGGCGGGGACGTGAGGCTTATACAGCCTGGTTACTTCGGGTCTGGGACCTTATAGGTACAGGCGTGCAGCTAGATAGTAGTGAGGCAAGGAATTTGGGACCCTTGACCCAGGACTCAGGTGTGAATCAGGTATTCGTAAGGGAGCCAGGGCCCCTTTCCCTTTGGGAGCAGCTTTTAATGAGTGTACGGGAGAGGTTTGTCCACAGAGACAGAATGCAGGAGCACCATCATAGAATGCGCTGGAAGACCCTTGAGGAAGGGATCCAACAGCTGAGAGAAGTGGCAGTATTGGAGGTACTCTTTGGGAGGGGTGGACAGCATGATAATGATCCCGACAAAGTCAGGTGCACAGGGCAAATGCTGTGGAATCTGGCAACTCTGGGACCATCTCAATATGCTACGTACATTGCAACAATTCATCCTGATAACAACAGTTATCAGGACAGAGACAGTGGGTTCTGTAGCCAACAAGCTTAGAAATTATGAGAGTATCATCAGTGGCCCAATGCAGGCTCAGGTCTCTGCCGTGGCTAAGGAACTCAGGGAGAGGATGGAGGAGGTGACAGAGGAGATAAGGGAGGTGAGGGAAGAGATGAGGAGGAACAGTTCCCATGTGGCACCGGTGCGAGTTACAGGCCCCAGAGTCAGAGCTCAACAGCCCCCAGCTAGAGAGAGAGGGTACACCCCACGAGCTGACCTGTGGTACTTTCTGCGTGACCATGGGGAAGACATGGGAAGGTGAGATGGAAAACCCACTTCTGCCCTGGCAGCACGGGTGCGTGAGCTCAAGGAGAGAAACACTAACCGAGGGGGTTCCACTAAGATGAAGGTAGCCTCGACATCGCATGACCAGGCTGCCAGGTATTATAGAAGTGAGGATGATATGTCAGATCCCCGTGAAGGAACCTCTACCATGTATGCTCAGGAGGGGAATAATGACCGGTGCTAGAGGGGCCCTGCCTCTAGCCAGGGAGAGGCACGGGAAAACCGGGTCTATTGGACGGTGTGGATCCGATGGCCTGGCACATCAGAGCCACAGAAATATGAAGCTTTAGTTGATACTGGTTCTCAGTGTACCCTGATACCATCGGAATATGTGGGGACAGAACCTATTTCCATTGCTGGGGTGACGGGGGGATCACAGGAACTGACTCTGTTGGAAGCCGAGGTGAGCCTCACCGGGAAGGAGTGGCAGAAACATCCAATTGTGACTGGCTCAGGGGCCCCGTGTATTTTGGGCATAGACTTCCTCCGGAATGGTTATTACAAAGACTCTAAGGGATTCAGGTGGGCTTTTGGAATAGCAGCTGTGGAGGCAGAGGGCATTAAGAAATTGAATAGCTTGCCTGGACTGTCGGAGAACCCATCTGCAGTAGGACTTCTAAAGGTAGAAGAGCAACGAGTTCCAGTTGCCACCTCGACGGTGCACCGCCGACAGTATCGGACAAATCGAGATGCCGTGATCCCCATCCACAAGATGATTCGGGAGCTGGAGAGCCAAGGGGTGGTCAGCAAAACCCACTCACCCTTCAACAGCCCCATCTGGCCTGTGCGCAAGCCTGACGGAGAATGGAGATTGACTGTGGACTACCGTGCCTTGAACGAAGTGACTCCACCATTGAGCGCTGCTGTGCCGGACATGCTGGAACTCCAGTACGAGCTGGAGTCCAAGGCAGCAAAATGGTACGCCACAATTGACATTGCTAATGCCTTTTTCTCCATTCCTCTGGCTGCAGAATGCAGGCCTCAGTTTGCTTTCACCTGGAGGGGCGTGCAGTACACCTGGAACCGACTGCCCCAGGGGTGGAAACACAGCCCCACCATCTGCCATGGACTGATCCAGGCTGCACTGGAAAAGGGTGAGGCTCCGGAGCACCTACAGTATATCGATGACATCATTGTGTGGGGGAACACGGCAATGGAAGTGTTTGAGAAAGGAGAGAAGATCATCCACATTCTCCTGAAAGCTGGTTTTGCCATCAAGCAGAGCAAGGTCAAGGGACCTGCCCGAGAGATCCAGTTCCTGGGAGTAAAGTGGCAAGATGGACGGCGGCAGATTCCCACTGAGGTCATCAATAAGATCACTGCAATGTCCCCACCAACCAGCAAAAAGGAGACACAAGCTTTCCTAGGCGCTATAGGATTCTGGAGGATGCACATTCCTGAGTACAGCCAGATTGTGAGCCCTCTCTACCTGGTCACCCGCAAGAAGAACGATTTCCACTGGGGCCCTGAACAGCAACAAGCCTTTGCCCAGATCAAGCAGGAGATCGCTCATGCAGTAGCCCTTGGCCCAGTGAGGACGGGACCAGATGTGAAGAACGTGCTCTACTCAGCAGCCGGGAACAATGGCCTGTCCTGGAGCCTTTGGCAGAAGGTGCCTGGGGAGACTCGGGGCCGACCACTGGGATTCTGGAGCCGAAGCTACAGAGGGTCCGAAGCCAACTACACTCCCACAGAGAAGGAAATCTTGGCCGCCTATGAAGGAGTTCAAGCTGCCTCAGAGGTGATTGGCACAGAAGCACAACTCCTCCTGGCACCCCGACTACCGGTGCTGGGGTGGATGTTTAAAGGAAAGGTTCCCTCCACCCATCATGCCACCGATGCCACATGGAGCAAATGGATTGCCCTCATCACTCAGCGCGCCCGCATTGGAAACCCAAATCGCCCTGGGATTTTGGAGATAATTACAAACTGGCCGGAAGGTGAAAACTTTGGTCTCATGGATGAAGAGGAGCAGGAACAAGTGACACGTGCTGAAGAAGCTCCACCATACAACCAACTGCCAGCAGAAGAAACACGCTATGCTCTTTTCACTGACGGTTCCTGCCGTGTCGTAGGGACGAACCGGAAGTGGAAAGCAGCTGTATAGAGCCCCACACGACAGGTTGCACAAGCCACTGAAGGAGAAGGTGGGTCAAGCCAACTTGCTGAACTCAAAGCTGTTCAACTGGCCCTGGACATTGCTGAAAGAGAGAAGTGGCCAAAGCTCTACCTCTACACTGATTCGTGGATAGTGGCCAATGCTCTGTGGGGTTGGCTAGACAGGTGGAAAAAGGCCAATTGGCAGCGTAGGGGAAAGCCAATCTGAGCTGCAGATGAGTAGAAGGACATTGCCATTCAGGTAGAGAAGCTACCTGTCAAAGTCCGCCATGTAGATGCCCATGTCCCCAAGAGTCGGGCTAATGAGGAGCACCAAAACAACGAGCAGGTAGATCAAGCTGCCAAGATAGAGGTGTCAAAGATAGACTTAGACTAGCAACACAAGGGAGAGTTGTTCCTAGCTCGATGGGCCCATAATGCCTCAGGTCACCAGGGTAGAGATGCCACCTATAAGTAGGCACAAGACCGAGGGGTGGATCTAACCATGGACAGTATTTCTCAGGTTATCCATGACTGTGAGACGTGTGCTGCCATCAAGCAGGCCAAGCGGGTGAAGCCCCTGTGGTATGGCGGGCGATGGTCCAAGTATAAGTACGGGGAAGCCTGGCAGATTGACTACATCACCCTTCCCCAAACCCGCCAAGGCAAGCGCTATGTGCTCACAATGGTGGAAGCCACCACTGGATGGCTGGAGACCTACCCTGTGCCCCATGCTACTGCCCGGAACACCATCCTGGGCCTTGAAAAGCAAATCCTGTAGAGACATGGTACCCCTGAGAGAATTGAGTCTGACAACGGGACTCATTTCAAGAACAGCCTTATAAACACCTGGGCTAGAGAACATGGCATTGAGTGGGTGTACCATATTCCTTATCATGCGCCAGCAGCCGGGAAGGTTGAACGATGCAATGGCCTGCTTAAAACCACTTTGAAGGCACTGGGTGCGGGGACTTTTAAGAACTGGGAGAATAACTTAGCAAAGGCCACCTAGTTAGTGAACACTCGAGGTTCCACCAACCGAGCAAGCCCCGCCCAATCTGAGCCCCTGAGAACAAGAGATGGAGATAAAGTTCCAGTGGTACACATGAGAGGAATGCTGGGAAAAACTGTTTAGATTAATTCTGCCTCCAGCAAAGACAATCCCGCTCCTGGGGTTGTTTTTGCTCAGGGACCTGGCTGCACATGGTAGGTGATGCAAAAGGATAGAGAGACCCGCTGCTGTTGAGAGCTTATCAGAGCAGTGGCTCGCAGAAAAGGGACATGACATGATTAAACTAGTAAGAATTTAGGCCTCAAGGATATGCTATCCTTGAAGGAAGGCTTATGTGAAGAACAGGATGTAAGCCGGATGTGAAATTAGTCAAATATGGGGAAACTAAAGATATGATGTATTGACTTTAACTGTTTTGCAATTATTGAGGTCGATGCTAAGTAATGCTTGCGTTAATTAGTTATGTCCAATGATGAGCTTGGCTTTTGCAATATATATGAGCTAATTATGAAAAGTATAAAAATGTAATGCAACCTTAATAAAGTGAGATCTGCTGACCATGACAGCATGAGGCATTTCTCCCGCGGCTCCGGTAACCCGACCCCGACATCTGGCGCCCGAACAGGCTTCTCCCCCTCCCTCCTCAGAGCTGCGTTGGGCTCGGGTCCTCTGCGACGGTGAGATTTTCACCCGGGGTGAGCACATAGGTGTGCCCTGCCGACACGCGCTGCCGACGCCTGGAGGGTTGCGACGGTACCGGTGAGCATGGACAGGCAAGCAGCGTATGATCTCTTCACTTCCCTTTTAAAAAGGCGGGGTGTGAAGGGTCTTGATTTAGATAAGGATCTTCCTTCTCTCCTGGGGCATGCTGCCTCTTATGGGTTCTTTGCTAACCCTCATGCTGTGCATGAATTAGCAGAATGGCGTAAATATGGGGACAAGTTGTGGGAATTAGTTTTAGATGATGATAAATCTGCTAAGAAAATGAGCAAGTTTTGGAAGATTGTACAGAATGAACTGCTTAAATGTGAGGCTGAGAAGCAGGCGGTTGTAGCTGCTAAGGAAGCACAGGGGAAAAATAAGATTTATTATGGTCACCCTTCTGATCCTAATCCCCTGGGGGTGGCTTTTGTTGACTTGCCCCCACCGCAGCCGCCGCCGCCGGTCCCGCCACTGCCCTCTACTGCTGACCCCCTGTCTCCCACGCCTCCTGACCCCCCCGCCACAGAGCCGTTCCCCGGAGCCCTTTCGGACCTCGCGGAGGCTATGGCACAGGGCAGGAGAGAGACATGGGCGGCTCTAGCACGGCAGGGGTGGCAAAGGGAAGACCCTGAGCTTGCGGCGGCTGCCCAGGAACAGATTGATACTTGCGCTTTTCCTGTTATTTTTCAACCTAATGCGCAAGGGGGGCCAAAGAGCTGAGCTTGTAAATCTTGACTGGAAGCTGCTTTCTCAGCTTAGAGCTACTGTAGCCAGCTACGGAGTCACGAGTGAGCCTGCTAAACAAATGTTAGAGTTTTTGTTTAATGCCAACCTCCTTTTGCCATCGGACATTAGAGGGATCTCTAAACTTATTTATACGCCACATCAGCGGCTACTATTTGAGGCTCGCTGGCGAGAAGAGGCAGCCATGAGTGCTGCCTTGCCGCGACCTCAGGGCGATCCCTTAACAGGACTTACAATGGATGAACTTATGGGGCAAGGACCATTTCATCGAATCGAGGCACAGGTAGCTTTAGGACAGGAGAAGTTAAGAGAGGCTATGGCAGTAGCAAGAAGAGCGATGGGCAAAATCAGAGCTCCAGGCGGTACCCCCATATATATGGGAATCAAACAAGGTAGAGATGAACCCCTAGGATCTTTTGTTGATAAAATAATTGAAGCATTAAGCAAGGCAGGCATTGCTGATCATATGCAGGATGCTTTAGTTAAGCAATGTATTTTACAAAAAGGGAATGCTAATACCCGTTCCCTTATAGCTGCAGCCCCAGGTCATTGAAATGTGCAGGATTTGTTAGACAAAGCTGAATCCATGCCTTCAGGCACTCAAGTTTTTATGGTAGAAGCTCTTCAGAAAATAGGGGAGGGACTGCAGCAACAAGTGCAGGCTTTTAGGGAGCAAACCGCCTCAGCACATACTCAAGTTTTAGCTGCCCTCGCACCCCTCCAAGCGGCAACGGCACATCAGAGCTCTAATACAGGAGGAAGAATGAAATGTTTTCGCTGCGGAAAATTGGGGCATATCCGTCGTGAGTGCAACGCTACCGGTATCTGGTGCGAGAAATGCCGCTCTAACACCCATAACAGCGCCGCCTGTGCCCGGTCCGGATCGGGAAACTGCAAAACCAGCGCGAAGTTGGGCCGCGCCAAGACACAAGTAGCTCCAGCTGCTCTGCCGACAACCAGCTCCTGCCAGCAACCTCCAGCAGCCTCGGATTGGACCTAGCAGCAGCAGTAACTGTTACCTTGTTTAACAACAGCCCGCATGTCGTTTCTACCGGAGTTTTTGGCCCCATTATTGTTAATGGACAGCCTACAGGAGGACTTATTTTAGGTCGCTCATCGGGATCGGTGCTAGGCCTGTTTATCGAACCAGGAGTTGTAGACGCTGACTCCGAAGGAGAAATTTTTGTTATTGCCAGTACTCCTTATCCACCAATGAAAATTCTAAAGGGTCAGAAGATTGCTCAATTTGTACCTCTGCCACAATTGACTGCGAACATTTTGCCACGATCCAAGGAGCCACGTGGTACCGGATGCCTTGGCTCCTCAGGAGCCATTACTCTTCCCGTTATAGACTTAAAATTCAACTGCAAGCCCCATGGAAATATTTGGGATGGACCATCACGCAAAAACAAGTGCGCCCACAAAAACTTACCATTCAGACTGAACCGACTACCCTACATGAAGCGCAGCAATTGTTAGGGGATTTACAGTGGCTCAAGCCCGTAGCAGGCATCCCAAATACACTTTTAGAGGAACTGTGTCCCCTGCTAAAAGGTACTAACCCGTCTACTCCTATTACACTGACACCTCAACAGAAAACTGCGCTTCAAAACATTTTATGGTGTGTTGCCAACGGTTTCGTTACACGCTATAACCCCTCCAGCCCCATTTCTTTAACAATCTGGAATAGCAAAAATCATTTGCTAGGGGCAATCACGCAGGAAAAGAAAACGGGGGAGAGCGCAGAAAAGGGGAAAGACTTAGGAATAATAGAATGGTTAAGCCCTCCTTTGCAGCAAAGAAAAACAATAACACAAAAAATTGAAAAATTAGCTGGCTTAATTGTCAAAGGCCGTCTTCGAGCAATCGAACTTAGTGGGAAAGAGCCCGACGCAATACAACTACCAATGGAAAAAGCATCTTTGGACTGGTTCTTGCTTAACTCTAATAACCTTGCTGAAGCATTATTGCAATCACCCAGTTTGATTACTACAGGCCCCCTCAAACCAAAATTGTTGCATTGGTTCGGAGAATGGCAGCTGATAACTAAGCCGTTAAGAGAAGATCACCCCATTCCTGGAGCAACTACAGTGTTTACTGATGCCAGGAAGCATTCCCGCCGAGCAGCGGCGACATGGAATGAAAATGGACAATGGCACGATCACATTATCCTGGCAACACCACAAGATAACCTTCAAACATTGGAACTCCTAGCTGTCCTATGGGTGTTCCAAACCTTTTGGGGACCCGTTAATGTTGTTTCTGATTCTCTTTATGTGGTTGGAGTTGCTTCCAGGATTGAAGACGCTAGCCTAAAGGAAGTAAATAATCCTCGATTGGGTGAACTGTTCGTACAGCTCCAACAAACTTTACAAATGAGAGAATGTCCGTATGCTATTATGCATGTCAGAAGCCACAAATGGACAGAAGGTTTAGGAGAAGGGAACGCTCGAGCTGACCGATTAGTGGCTATTAGTCAGCAAACTGTTTTGCCCCGCACCTTACAAGCCAAAGAGAGCCATAATATTTTTCATCAGAATGCAAAAGGGCTAGCACGAGAATTCAATATTTCAGTTAATGAAGCAAGGGCAATTATTAGAACATGTTCTGTGTGCAGCCATCATAACGGAGGGGTGGGATTAGGATTAGGGGTAAATCCGAAAGGATTGTCTCCAAATGAACTATGGCAAATGGATGTCACGCATGTTCCTGCTTTTGGGAGGCTTAAGTATGTGCATGTCACCATCGATACATTTAGTCACTATTTGTGGGCTACAGCACAAGCAGGGGAACAAGCCAAACATGTTGAAAAGCACCTTAACAGCTGTATTGCAGTAATGGGTGTACCTCAGAACATTAAAACAGATAATGGGTCGGCATACTGTAGCCAGCGCATACAACAATACATGCAGTTTTGGAATATTAAGCACACACGGGGAATCCCGCATGTATCCACGGGACAGGCCGTAGTAGAGAGGGCTAACGGGACCTTGAAACGCTATTTGCTCAAATTCTCAGACATTACAGAGCCAAAAGAGAAGTTATTGAGATGCTTATTTGTGTTAAACCATTTGTGTCTTTTTGGAGATAGGACAGTCCCTCCTGTTATTACCCACTTCCAGACAGCGTCCCCTCCCACACCGCCTATTTTTGTCCAGTATAGGGACCCAAAAACAGGAATATGGCAGGGCCACGCACAAGTGCTTTACTGGGGCCGAGGATATGTTTGTGTTTCGTCCCCAACAGGTCCCGCCTGGATTCCTGCTAGATGGACGCGAGCTGCAATAAATGAACAGCCCCGAAGGGAGGAGGCTTCATCGCTTAAGAAAGACGCTCCAACCACTGCTGATACAGGCTGACAGCCTGCCGGGACTGACTGGGACTCAGTTCGTGATTAACTCTGGAGAGGACATGCAGTTTGGACTTCTTCCAGCTTTAAATGCTTGTTTACTTTTAGGACCATGCATTTTCCAATGTATACAACGCATGATGATGTCAATGGTAGAGAATGTAAAAATGTCGATGTTTGCCATAAAAGAAAACGGGGGAAGTGTTGAGAGCTTATCAGAGCAGTGGCTCGCAGAAAAGGGACATGACATGATTAAACTAGTAAGAATTTAGGCCTCAAGGATATGCTATCCTTGAAGGAAGGCTTATGTGAAGAACAGGATGTAAGCCGGATGTGAAATTAGTCAAATATGGGGAAACTAAAGATATGATGTATTGACTTTAACTGTTTTGCAATTATTGAGGTCGATGCTAAGTAATGCTTGCGTTAATTAGTTATGTCCAATGATGAGCTTGGCTTTTGCAATATGTATGAGCTAATTATGAAAAGTATAAAAATGTAATGCAACCTTAATAAAGTGAGATCTGCTGACCACGACAGCATGAGGCATTTCTCCCGCGGCTCCGGTAACCCGACCCCGACATGCTGCATACCTCAAGGGGACCTTGTTTTTCGGTGAACACTGTGACTGTGTCTGTATTTATATTCACATGTATATATATGTATATTATTTAAAGATTTAAATTCAATATAATATGTTGGTGTGGGAAAAAAATTCGGGGTGGATAATGTTGGGGTTTAAGTCTCCTGGAGAATTTTTTTTCCCCCTCCCAAGTTGCTAAGAGACTAAGTGCTGAGTGCTTAACGTGGACAAAAGAACTGATAACTTAGTTTTGGGGGAGGGAAAAAAAGCTCCCGGAGAGAGCGGAGGGTGGGGGGATCTGGCGGTTTTTCTTTTCTTCTTCCGGGGGGGAGCACGGATCGGGCCACGGCTGGCTGAAGTCCACGGTTAATGAAGGAGTCTAGTCCTGAGAATTCTACCGTCTGTTAGAGTATCCAGGAATTCGGAGTTTCTTCGCTGTCCTGCTGGATTTTGGGTGAGCCCGAGTCCCGCCGCTGCGGCTTCTCCGGCACTGCCACCTCTGCCTGCCAAGGACACCCCTTGCCTGAGGAGGACAGTCCACCGCGCCCGGCTTCCAGCCATCAGCGCCGGAGCCTCCACCGTTTGTCCTCGGGGTTCTTGGTTCTGTTCTACTATTGTTATAATTGCTGTTGGTTTTTGTCTGTCCTGTTATATTTACTAGTAAAGGACTGTTATTCCTTTTCCCCATAGCTCTGACTGAAAAGTTTTATTTTTAATCTTCCAAATTATAATAACACGGAGGGAAGGATTCAAATTCCTCATTTCCTAGAGAGGCCTGCCTCTCCATAGCAGACACCTGTCTTTTCAAAACCAAGACAGATTTGAAAGGGGGGATGGGGTGTTGGAGTAGGGGATGGGGAAGCAAGGGGCAGTTTTGGGTGGGGGTGGGTGCAGGTGCTTGTAGCAATTGTGTAGCAGGGCTGAGGTGGAGAGGCGAGTGTTTGGGAGAGTAAGGGCAGCTGGTTCCAAAAAAGAAAGAAAGAAAGAGAGAGAGAGAGAAAGAAAGGTAGAAAGAGTAAGAAAGAGACAAAGAATGAAAGAAGGAACGAAAACGAAAAAGAAAAAGAAATGAAAAGAGGCCTTTCTCCACTGGGATGAGAAGAATCCTTCCATTAGGCTGTCCTCAAGCTGCTTGTGCAGCAGATGTGCCTGAGGAATGGTCATTGCTTGCAGTCTCCTGTGCTGTGTGTTAGTGCAGCTGAAAGTCCTGAAGGAGGGAGCAGCTCTGCTGGGGGCAGAGTGGCCTTTTTCTTGGGGGTTGTTGTTGTTGGGTTCTTTTGGTTGTGTTTGTTCTTTCCTGCACTTTCCCTGATGGCTCTGGGCAGAGCTCTGGAAGTCTGTGTGTGTCCTAGGGTGACTTTATGATGCTTGTTTCCCCAGCTGTCTGTTCTGGTTTTGCTGTTTATTGAGTTCTGTGCCTTTAAGACTGGTTCTGAGAGCAAGGAGAAGCACAGAGGGTTTTTTGTGAAAAGTGCCTGACTCCTACACACTCCTCTCCAGACCCGGTGTTCGGCGGAGGCTTGGAGAGACTGCAGGACAGAGATTTATTTTTCCTTTTAGTTGGTTTCAGCTAGCTAGGGCAGAGAAGTTCCTTGCCCTGGCTTTTTCCTTGTTCTTGGAACTGTGTAAACCTGCTCTGGACTGAAAAAACCCAGGGGAGCACTGGGGGCTTGCACCTGCTGCCCACCGGGGCCTGGACCTCGGCATTTTCCAGCAGCGCCGGAGGGACTGGGACTGAGGAGAGACTGAGAGAGAGCCGAGCTCCACCCACGGCAAGAACCTTCTCAATTTGCCATCTCACTCCAGAACGAGAGGTTTTATTGTTTCATATTATTCATTCTTTATACTGGTATGCACTTTGTTTGTTAAGTAAAATAGTTTTTTCCACTTTTCTCCAAAGAAGTTTTTTACCAGACCAGTTGGAGGGAGGGGCCATTTGGGTTTGCTTCCCGGAGGGATCCCATTCAGGGGTTTTCTCCCAAATTTGTCCCTAAACCAGAACAAAGGATTACCATCTAACAGGTGGAATGCAAGTTGGTCCATCCAGGCTTTACTCATCATGCAGTCCTGGAGGCTTTGAGAGGGATTATCCCTCAGCTCCTGAGGAAAGCAGCTCTTGACTATACCAACTGCCAGACCAAAGAGCGCTGTTGAAAATCCTGTTCTCCTGTGTGTTTGGTACATCTGCTTCCCCTGAATAAAAACAGATCTTTTAAGAGTTAAGTTTTGATGGAATTGAAGAGTTCTTTATATTGCTTCATGTTACTTTTGCCCATCCACTCAGGATGGTAGAAGGAATGAGTTACTTGGAGATACTGAGAGCACTCAGCTGTTTCTTGCAACTTGCAGAATGACTCGTGAGATGAGAGAGCAAATGTGTTTATGTACATAGACAGCTACAACAGGCCTCTGCTGCATTTTTTAACTTAATAATTCAGCTTACAATTATTTCCTGAAACATATCTTTTTAGGCTGTGTTGAATGGAACCTACAAAGAAAACATGGAATATTAATTCTCTGGTGACATTACTTGTAAGATGTTTCCCCATAAAGGAAAGACATTGAAATATAAACTTGGGAAACAATTGGGAATTCACAGGTTTTTATATATGCCCAAGGCTCCATCAGCACTTTTGGGCAGGGATCTATTGGAACTATTAGAGGTTAAAAAAAAAAAAGGAGAGATTACTTTGGAGGTTGAGGACCAACAATATGTGGAATTGTTAAGCTTGATGTAGATAACTAATGAGGCTAAAGTTAAAAGTGAAGGTGAGATTTACAGGAAAATAATAGATCAGGTATTTTCTGGGGTCTGAGCTTCTAACATACCAGGAGAGCAAAGAATGCACCCTCAGAGCAAGTTAAGTTAAAAAAACCCAACCAAACAAACAAAACCCCACAAAAAACAACAACCAAACAAAAACAACTAGTTAGAGTTAAGCAATACTCCCTGAAGAACAGTTAAGGGATTAGCCCAGTGATTGAATTTTTTTTCCTGCTAAAAATCCTGATGGATCATAGCTGTTTATAGGATAACTGAGGATTTATACCCAGTGCTTCCCAACCCTTACACTTTGTTAACTTGTTTAACACCTGAACTAACATGGTTTATTGTTTTAGATTGAAAGGATGCTTTTTTTTGCCTTCCTCTCCATGAAGCCAGCCAGAACATTTTTGCATTTGACTAAAAAACTCAGCTCACATGGACAGTGCTTCTGCAGGAGTTTCTTTAAAAAAAAAAAAAAAATTGCCCACCTTGTTTGGATAACAACTAGCAAAAGATCTGGAATCCTGGGAAGCTCCATCAGGAAGACAACTGTTACAGTCTGTGGACGACCTCCTGATAGCTACCAAAACTCAAGAAGCATGTCTGGAGTGGATGGTAAGCCTCCGAAACTTTTTGGGCCTACAGGGGTATCGCACATCCCAGAAGAAAGCCCAGATGGTGAAGCAGACAGTTATTTACTTGGGCTACGAGGTTGGTACTGCACCAAGAACCTTAGGGCAGGATCACAAGGAAGCAATATGCCAGACCCCAAAACCCCAGACAGTAAAAGAACTGAGAACTTTTCTAGGCATGACAGGCTGGTGCAGACGGTGGATTTCTAACTATGGGTTGTTTGTTAAACCTCTGTATGCCCTGATCACGGAAGGGAGCAGGGATCTCCAAAAGAAGCAACTCAAGCCTTCAACCAGCTAAAGAAGGCCCTCATGTCAGCTCCAGCCCTGGGACTTCCAGACGTGTGTAAACCATTCTTTTTGTTTTCACATGAGAAGCAGGGGATTGCCTTGGGAATACCAGCACAAAACCTGGGCCCGTGTCACAGGACAGTCGCCTGAGCAGCTGCATGCAGCAGCTAAGGAATGGCCAGGGTGCCTCAGAGCCATTGCAGCAGTGGCAGTGAACACCCAAGAAGCACCCAAGTTCACCCTAGGCCAGAAGATGACCGTGCCAGTATCCCACACAGTGTCTGCAGTCCTAAAATTGAAAGGGGGACATTGGCACTCCCCACAGATATTCCTGAAGTACCAAGCCATAATGGTAGAACAAGATGATGTTGAGATTGTGGTAACTAACACTGTGAATCCAGCTTCCTTCCTCAGCGGGAGCATGGGAGAACCAGTGATCCATGAGTGCCTGGAGGCCATCGAAGCCACCTGCTCCAGTTGCCTGGATCTGAAGGACACCCTGCTAGAGAATACTGAGACCTGGTCCACCGATGGAAGCAGCTGTGTCATCAGTGGAAGGCATGCTGGGTATGTGGTTACCATGAGCAGAGAGGTCATAGAGTCTGGACCATTACCAACCAACACCTTGGCACAGAAGGCTGAAATAACTGCCTGAACTCGGGCTTTAGAGCTGGCAAAAGGAAAGAAAGTTAATATCTACCCAGACTTAAGGTATGCATTTGGGGTAGTTCATGCACTTGGAGCCGTCTGGAAAGAAAGAGGGTTGTTGAATTGACAAGAAAAAGAAGTATTAAACATGCACAAGAGATAATAAAACTGTTGGAGGCAGTCCAGCTACCTGAAAATGTAGCCATCATGCATATCAAAGCACACCAAAAAGTGAGCTGTGAATTGGGGGAAGAAAACAAGCTGGTGGACAGAAAAGCAAAAGAAGCAGCAAAAGGTGAGGTAACTGTTGAAACTGTTGGGGCAGCCTTAATTCCAGATGAGCAAATTTTCATTGAAGGTAAGCCAAAGCACAGTAGGAAAAAAAAAAAAGACAAGAGGGGTGGGCTTTTACAGTTAAAAAGAAAGGAGGGATTATGATCCCCTTTTAGATGCTATGGTCATTAGTGGAAGAGGAACATGAAAATACACATTGGGGAATAGATGATTTGTATAATTATTTGAAAGACAAAATTATAATTAGAAATTTGTAAAGTATAGGTGACTTGCCAATGTAACTTTTGCCTCCAAACTAATCCCAAAAATATTTTTAAACCAAAGCTTGGGTAAATTGGGAAAAGATATGTACCTGGGCAGCAATAGCAAATTGATTTTTCAGAACTACCCAGGAAAGGAGGGCATGGATACCTATTGGTATTAACAGATATATTTTCAGGGTGGCCAGAAGCTTTCCCTACCAGAACTGCCAAAGTGCAAGAGGTAACCAAAGCAGTGTTATGAGAAATAATACCATGCTTTGGAGTCCCAGCCACAATGTTTTTAGATAGGGGGCCATGTTTTATTTCAAAATTGTGCAGCAAATTAAACAGCAAATTATAAAACCGTGCCTCAAACCAGAGAACTAGGTGGACCAGTACATGATGTACAGCCTGGGGATTATGGATACATTAAGTCTATTGCAGAAAAACTTTGGAACCATGGTGAGAGGGACCATTCCAAGTGCTCCTCATCACCTTTACTGCAATCAAGATCAAGGAACAAAGCACCTGGATCCATCATTCCCAAGTGAAGAAAACTCCTGAGGGACTATGCAGAATTATACCAGGTGAGAATTAACTAAAATTAAAACTTTCTTGGAAAAATAAATAGGGTGTGGGTAAAATGATAAGTATAATATAACAACTCTTTGAAAAATAGGAAAGCTTGTAATTGTAATGAATATTAAAATAGGTATATCCTGGAGAGTTGTGGCATTTATGACCATCACTATAGCCACAGCTAATGCAGCACCACTGCATTATAATGTTACTGGAAATATAAGTGCCAAGGGAAAGCTTATGATTTTATCTCCTGTAAGTCTCTGATTCAGATGCTAAAAGTTACAAATGCAACTGTGTAAGAAAACTTAACTTGTGCATTTGCAACTTTGTCAAAATTGAAGAATGTGATTTTTCCTATTAGGCACATGTTGTATCCCAGCAACATATAAAGGCAAACTTGACTACTGTTCAAGAAATACTCCCTGTGCCTATCGAGATGAACTTTAGTTGCACAATTATTGAAACACCATGGATTAAAGAAGAAAAAAAAATTAGAAAGAAAGAGAACTTTGATTACAATGCATCATGACACAGAGGTTATACAGAGAGTATTTAAAGGTTAGAAGAAGGCCCATCCCATCATTGGTGGGATGTGCTTTCTGGGTAGTCACCAGCTGCAACTGGTTTGCACAATACCTTGGTTTATTTGATTATTGTTTTGTTTAATTTAGTTGGTATAAGTTTGATTTTCTTTGTTATAATATTTCTTTGGACTTGGAGAATGCTGAAGTGACTAGCAGCTTTAACTTTAATATTAAGAGCATATAGTACCGTTTTAAAGGACCCCTACCACACAGTTTTGCTAGGTGAAGAAGAATTTACATATTAATAAAAGAATTTACTAACCTTGAAGAAGGAGTGGGGAAATGAGACAAAACTTTAAAGAGTTCAGATTTTAGCTAAGGGTTAGAAGCAATTTATATTGATCAAAATGTAAGTTAGATTAGTAAATGGTAGGTTAATGATTATTAGATGCCCAAGCTGGAGCTAACTGTTCTACTATGAGCTTGTTTATAGAAAAAGTGGAGTAAGTGAACCGTCATAAGAACAGATTGAAACCACTAAGAACAATGGCCAGCACCGGGACTTGGTATCAATCAATCATGAAGCAGGGGACCTTGGATCGTGCCAAAGGGTCACAGAGACCTGATGAAGACTTTCCTGACTTCATTCTTTGAGACCACTGACCCCAATTCGAGACCACTGACCCAATTCAAGAGAAGAACTGTGCACGCATGAAGGACTGATAGCCTCATTTTAATAGAGAGTGGGGATGGGAGGTGCTGGGGTTAGGCATATGTATTGTATGTAAGATCTTGGAAAATAAATAGAGAGCAAAGAGCCTTGTTTGGGGCGGCCACGCCTTTCGGAGATGACTCCCGTGCCGCCTGCCGGTGAATAAACATACCACTTTCTAACTTTAATTAGTTAGAGGGTCTTTGTCCGTGACTATATCAGTTTTCAATGTCTCAGGATGACTCCTGGCTAATGAAGCGAAACTACTTCCCCGGCAAGGGATGTTGGAGTCCAGGGCATTCCTTTGGCTGCCCTGGAGGGTCAGAGACCTGGACAGGGGGCTCTGGGACCCTGGCCCAGAGCCCAGAGGGACATTGGCTTTGATCTCAGTCCATGGGAAAGGCATCCTGCACTGTGGGAAGGATTGCAAGCCACAAGAGTGTGAAAGATTGTAGTTTAGCTTATCACAGGGTGAAAAAACAGTAGGTTTGGGTTTTTAGTATGGAAGTGTATGGGAGCAAGATGGAGGATTTGGGGCGTTGTCTCCTGCTTCTTCTTTCTTCTTCCCTCACTCCATTTTCTGCAGTGACGGTGGCACAAAGTAGTTTAAAGAGATTGGGTCAAAGTAGGGATGACCTGTTTAGTATAAGTGATAGGTATTGGCAAATAATGATAAATAAAGAATACATAGCAATTAGTATAAAAGATAGCGACAGCCCAGTCCGGGAGGAGTTGAGGAGTCACCAGATGCCCAGGCAGCTGCACAGACCTTTGTTGGGCACTGAGAAAATTGTAAGACAAAAAACAATAAACAAAGCAAGCAACCTTGAAAAATCAGAACCTGAAGACTCGGTCTCTTTCTTGCGTTTGGCTCAGAGCTTTGCAGTGGGCGAAAAGACTCTAAAACCACGTGAATCTCAGAACAAAAAAACGAGAACTGGTGTCCCTGGGTGGGCTCCTGGAAAGGGGCACCGAAAGGGTCACAGTGAACCCTCTGCAGTGAACACTGCAAGCTCTCAGAAGATCAAAAGCTAGACGGTCAGCTCTAGAGAAGAAGAACACTTCTGGCCAGAGCAGCTCATCTCAAATTCATCCCAGACCGACAGATCTCCAAGGGCCCTGGAATCCGTCAGCCTAAGACCTGCTGGACAGTGATCAGGACACCTCTGAGGTGAGTTTGACAACAGCTGCACCCAAGCCTTTGTGCTTTGGTAAGAACAGTTGGATCTAGATCATGGAGGGACCACTTCACAGGAACAAATCTCTATTATAGCAGCACTAAAAGAGGTGATTTTAACACACAGTGTGGCTCTCAAGGAGAAAGAGCTTCAGGCGTTGATGCTCTGGGTCTGTTGTAATTACCCTCACTGTGAGACCCGTGTCCTATTTGAGCCAGGGTTTTGGCAGGAAGCAAATAGGGAGTTGTATGATAGAGCCACAAAGAAGGACAAAATGGCTGCTAAGTGGTTGCCCGCAGGTAGAATTATGTTAGAAGCTATATCAGAGAATACCAGTGCAAGTCCCAGGATTGGGCAGCTGCCAAGAGGCAGGGGGGAGGAAAGTAGCGCTTTATCTGTTGGCCAGACAGAGACAGGACACAGAAAGCTGCTTTCCCCAGGTTTAGTACCTCCTCCAGGAGATGGAGGAAGGGGGAGCTCTCAGCTCTCCCAGGGTTCGCCACAAAATTCGTCAAAAACGTTGAAAGCTGGTGAAATGCCAGTCCCAGGAAAGCAAGAGTGGGGGGAGACAGGTCCAACACAGAGTCCACCTCGGAGCCCCTTCACCCCGCCACAGTCACCGCGCAGCAGCAGCCCACCGCTCCTTTCCCTTTCTGCACAGGAACAGGGTGGCACAGGGGGAGGGGGTAGCGGGGGGGTGGCACCGGGAGAACAACAGGTCCCGACCGAGTCGGTAGTGGAGGGCGGGACTGCGGCGCATGCGGGCGGGGGCGATCCTAACCTATCTCGCCGGGGTGCGGAATGCGGCGGAGAGTGGTTGGGAAGAACATCAGGTCAGGAGGGGGTGGATCGTGAGGGAGAACAGTTCATGGACGAGCAGCGCAAGGTCGCAGGCAGCGGGACTGAGGCACTGGGGGAGGCGGGATCCGTAGTGGCAGTTTGGCGCACGGCGATGATGCAAGCTACGAGAAGCAGCACAGTTCAAGATACATCCACGTCGCGGGGTGCAGGGGGGAGGCCGAAACGGTAAACGCCAAGCAGAATACTACAGACCCCAGAAACACCAGCGGCAGGTCCAGGCGCAGGCGCGGCAGTGGTGGGACAAGGCTCGAAGCACAATCCTGCTCTGGGCGGGACAGATTCTGATGACGAGCGAGGAGGGGTGAACCCTGGGCGTGAGCAGGGAGGGGACACTCCGTCAGGCGCCGCCGGGCCGGGACAGGCAGGGGTGGGGCAGGCGGAGGTGGAACAGGCAGGAGCGTGGCCAAAGCGGAGAGTGTCTCCAGGGTGCCACCCCCACACGGCAAACGTCACCAAGCTTGACTCCGCCCACCAGCGGCTCACTGGTCACGGAACCACCTACACGTGGTGATTCAAACACAGCTGCTGCGTTTCTGCAGATGGGTGCACATGCAAAATTATATCAAGTTTTACAAATGTACCCAGAAATTGAAAGACTTTTGAGAACTCGACATACTCCGCCAAAGGCAAGTATCAGCAAATACTGAAATATTTTTCAGTAAAATATTTTATTTCAGTAAAATATTTTACTGAAACAGCAAATCCAAATAGTACTGCGAGCCAGCAGATGCCAGTTGTCGACGTGTTATCATCACCTAGGGGCGGGACTGTGAAACCACAACAATCACGATGAGCCTCAGGCACACCAAGTGAAGCACCTTTCAGCAGTGAGACAGCCACGTTGCACTGCTTTTTTCCAGTTTCATACAAAAAATCAACTTCTTCAGAACAGCAATTCAAACAAAAGCCGAGAGAACCTTTGTCGATGGTGAGGGACGATGAAGCTGCAGAAGAAGAGCAAGACATGTCAATCACTGATGACGACATCATCCGCATCACTGCTTCGGAGGGCATTCCTATCTGGACAGCAAAAGCATTTGATTTTTCACGTCAAGCATCATCATTTTTGTTATCTTAGGACTTTATGAAACAGTTTTTCCAGCAATTCACTGAAGCAGCTTCAGAATTCCAACAGAACCCAATGTCTCCTTTCTCTCGACTTTTTCTTCCAAGGAAAGGTGTTGCAGAGAAATCGGGTGATGCCCAGCAATCCCTAGTTCCTGTTCTTCAAGAAAAGGAAAAGGAAGTGAAACAGGATGAGGTAAAGCTTCAAAAACAGGTAGATCCTGGAAAGGATGAAGCAGCAATGAAGCTGCAAACACAGCAATCAATTCCAGTGTCAGACAAGACACAGGTTCCTGGTGCACGGGAATTTCTTGCAACAGACTGGACTGAAATAAGAAAGCATGCATTGAAAGGGGAGACACTTCAGATGGGTTCAAGAAGTGTGGCAATGCCAGTGACTTATGATACACAGGATGCAAACCCAAGATGGGAGCAATTGGATCATGAAGTCGTCAAGGATCTGATGAAAGCCATTCGTGATAATGGATTGGGGTCTCCATACTTCAAACAACTTCTTCAAACAACTTTTAAAAGGGACATTTAATCTATATGATTTAACACTGTTTGACCTCAAATCCCTTGCTTCAATGATCCTCACTGACTCGCAGTTCATCATCTGGGAAGCAAAATGGAGAAGAGCTCTTAATGAGCTCAGAGACAAATATCAGGGAGGAGCGAATGCAGGCCTCACCGTTGCACAATTGGCCAGTGATCCACCACTTGACAATCCAGCTCATCAAGCCAGGCTTTTTCCTCGAGAAGTGTTGACAAACATCAAGAATGCAGCCAGAAAGGCAATGGTGCAAATTCCATCCACAGGAGTTACAGAAAGTAGTTATACTGACATAAAGCAAGGTCCTTCAAAATCTTTCACCTCATTCATCGATCGTCTCACGCAAGCAGTGGACAGGCAAGTCAGTGATGAGGGGGTGAAACCACATTTGATTCGGTGTCTTGCTTTTGCGAATGCCAATCCAGAATGCAAACGTATCATCAGTGCAAAGCCTGGTCAACCTTCTGTGGCAGAAATGATAGAGGCATGCAGCAAGGTGGGAACACCACAGCACGTTGCAACGATTTTGGGAGATCAGGTGGAAAAGGCTGTCAAAGATGCATTTGCGAATTTTCAACAAGGACAGTGCTACAAGTGTGGCAAAAAAGGGCACTTCAAGAAAGACTGTCCAGAACTTGCAGAGATCGCAAGCTCACTGGATGTTTGTCCAAGGTGCGGTATTCATGCTTGCTGTGCATGAGAACATTGTTGTAACACAGAAAATGTAAGTACTTTGTCTCTCACATCAAGGCTCATTCATCCCTCCCGGGATTTTTAGTAGAAGGTAATGCACATGCAGACAAATTGACCATGCCAATTTCAAGGACTTTACTGAACATTTTTGAACAGGCAAAATTGAGTCACGCATTCTTCCATCAGAATGCTCAAGCACTAATGGAAACTTTTCACATTTCCAAAAGTCAGGCAAAGGAAATCAATAGTGCTTGCCCAGATTGCCAGCTTGTACAGCCTCCTGCTTCCATGGGAGCAGTCAATCCAAGAGGATTGCACAGTTTGCAGTTATGGCAAACTGATGTCACAAAATATCCATCCTTTGGGAAAATCAAAAATACTCATGTTTCAGTTGACACATTTTCAGGTGCAGTCTTTGTATCATTGCACACAGGTGAGACAGCACAACATGCTTGTCAACATTTCTTGCAGGCATTTGCATCATTGGGCGTGCTGCAAGAAATCAAAACAGATAACGGACCAACATATATAGGGAAAGTGCTTGACAAATTCCTGAAGAGGTGGGGTGTCCATCATACCTTTGGTATCCCACACTCTCCAACAGGTCAAGCAATCATTGAAAGGAGCACATCACACATTGAAATCCCTTTTGGACAGACAAAAAAGAGGAGAGGCAGACGCAACACCATACATGCGCTTGAATAAAGCCTTGTATGTGTTGAATTTTCTAAATGGCTCTTTTGCAGAGCCAACTCCACCAATTGTCAGACACTTTTCAAACAGCACAAGAGCAAAGCTGAAGGAAAATCCTTTGGTTTTGGTCAGAAATCCAGAAACAGGGCAGATTGAAGGGCCATTCAAATTAATAACTTGGGGCAAGGGATATGCTTGTGTCTCCACAGCAGTCAGATCGAAGTGGCTGGCGGCAAGGCACGTGAAACTGTACCGAGTCCAGACGCAAGCAGACACGGACCCCAAGACCAGAGAAAAAGAAGTGAGCACGCAGACGTGAGCCAGTATCAAGATAGCAAACATCCCTTCGTTCTACATGCAAAAGAGACTCTTAGACTTAAGTTTTCTTTGGAGTTTGAGTTTTCTTTGGAACTTAGGTAGTGTTGCATTTTTAGGGATTCCCATAGGAAAAAGGCATTGAACATGAAAGAACTATACTTGTGCCTCATTCTCTCCTTAGTTGCCTTGAGCAATGCGGCAGTTTTGCCTGTAGCCCAACCAAAAGAGAATATTTGGGAAACTCTAGCCAATGCATCAAGTTTAGATACCATCTGCTTGACACACTCAAAGCCAGAGAAACCCTTCTCAACATGTTTAGTGGGGTTGCCAGTGAGCAAATGGCTGATTCCAGAGAACATCCCTCCAGTGATTTCAAAGTCCATTGTAAACCCAGTGGACAGATGGGATGTTTGGACGAAATTCCTTCCTGTGGCTCCTTTTGAACCCCAGGAACTGGAAATTCTTGGATCAGTCCAAATGCAATTTTGTGTGAAATTCGGCCTTTCTGGAGTGGCACAAAACAAAACAATAGACATCACTCCAAACCTCAATTTTTGCAGAAATTCCTCATCTTGGTGTAATTACACTAAGATGCTGGACAAGCCATCCAACCATGTTCCAGCACAATTGCCGAGAGGAATCTTTTTCATCTGTGGGGACAGAATTTGGCCCGCAATCCCCGCAAATGTCAAAGGTGGTCCATGCAGCATTGGAATGCTTTCATTGCTAACACCCAACATGACACTGCTGAGAGAACAAAAATACAGACGGAAAAGATCTATCAATCTGTATGATCCAAATTGTGATGACAATGTTCACATGTGGGACAAGGCTCAGAGAATTGCGGTTGCACTTTTTTCACCACAAGCAGCTTCAGGAGTAGCCTTGACACAATTGGATCGGGTGGGTTGTTGGCTGAGCAAATATGCCCGAGCCACCTCTCTTGCACTGAGTGACATGTTATTAGACGTTGACAGTGTAAGATGAGCGAGTCTCCAAAACAGAGCGGCAATAGATTATCTGTTGCTGACACATGGGCATGGGTATGAGGAATTTGAGGGAATGTGCTGCATGAATTTGTCAGATCATTCCAAATCCATTCATGAGAACATCAAGCAATTGCAGGAGAGTGTGAACAAACTTGGAGAGGTAACTGGGTCATGGATGGATGGTGTGTTCAATTTGTTTGACCTTTCACCATTGTGGAAGGGATTTTTAAAAATATTTATATACATTTTAGTAGGGCTTGTAATTCTTCTCATGATCTTGCCATGTTTGATTCGATGCATACGGCAAGCCATAGACAGGGTTGCCAAAGAGGTGGTTTTGGTTCAAACAGGAGGGGGAGATGTTGGAGTCCAGGGCATTCCTTTGGCTGCCCTGGAGGGTCAGAGACCTGGACAGGGGGGTCTGGGACCCTGGCCCAGAGCCCAGAGGGACATCGGCTTTGATCTCAGTCCATGGGAAAGGCTTCCTGCACTGCAGGATGGATTGCAAGCCACAAGAATGTAAATTATAGTAGTTTAGCTTATCACAGGGTGAAAAAACAGTAGGTTTGGGTTTTTAGTATGGAAGTGTATGGGAGCAAGATGGAGGATTTGGGGCATTGTCTCCTGCTTCTTCTTTCTTCTTCCCTCACTCCATTTTCTGTAGTGATGGTGGCAAAAAGTAGTCTAAAGAGATTGGGTCAAAGTAGGGATGACCTTTTTAGTACAAATGATAGGTATTGGCAAATAATGATAAATAAAGAACACGTAACAATTAGTATAAAAGATAACACTGCAGCCCAGTCTGGGAGGAGCCTCCAGATGCCCGAGCAGCTGCACAGACCTTAGTTGAGCACTGAGAAAATTGTAAGATAAAAAACAATAAACAAAGCGTGCAGCCTTGAAAAATCAGAACCTGAAGACTCCGTCTCTTTGTTGCATCTGGCTCAGGGCTTTGCAGAAGGCAAAAAGACTCTAAAACCACCTGAATCTCGGAACAAAAAAACGAGAGAGAGGCCTCACAGTTTGGGAAAACTCTGGGTTTCCTAGCAACTGTCAAGGATGATGGGCCTGAGAACCAGCATCTTCCCTCAGATAAGCTGAAAACAAGTAACTGTAAAGGAATGCTTATGCAGATACCATTAGCCAATAGTATAACTGCTTGAGGCTCGTGGACACCAGGAGGTAGCCATTAGCAAGTAGTAAAATGCCACATGAACAGCTTATGCTCAAGAATTATATATGTATAAAAGAACCCTGTGTACCCTCAATAAATGAGCATTCACCATTACTTTTGTGAAGGGTGTGACTGACTCCATCTGCTCCCTGCATTTTCTTTCAACTTTAATTGGTGCCACATATCGGACCTTGAGGTGAGGACCTGGGGGAGAAAAATAGGGGTGGGACTCTGAACAGAAAGACGCTGGCTCGCCGACAGATGCAGCTGCATTGAGGTGAGACCCCCCGGAAAAAAAAGTGGAAAGACACTGATCTACCAAGGGATGCAATAATCATTGAGGTAGGAGCTCGCTGTCCTTGCAAATGCATATTGCGAGGCTGAGCTGGTAAGGGGAGCAGAGTGGCAGCTTCTTGAAAAAAGGTGGAAGGTGCTGAGTATTCCCTTCCCTGCCTTACAGAAGATGGCAAGCATGGAATGTGACTTTGCTGCTGCAGTTAAATTATTTATTAATATATGCTCTGAGAGAGGAAAAACAGTAGCAGAAAATGTGCTGCACAAGCCAGTTAACTGGGCGTGGGGAAATGGACATTTAACAAACCCCGTGGCACTGTGAAGTCGGGGAGGCGCTTCAGGGCCCCTGCCGTGCCCTCCCGCCGCCCCCGGTGCCCCAGCACCGACACTGGCCAACGCCCGGCTCGCCGCTCCCGGCCCACGGACCATCCCTGTCACCTGAGCTCCAGCGCGATGCTCCCGCACCGCCACCACAAAGCCGGCTTGGAGCTTTTCTCGGAAGCAAGGCGCCCCCCCCAATCAAAGGCTTGAGGACAACCCAGTGTAGTCCAGTAGCCAAAATGCTTCAAAAACCCTCCAGAGCCGCTCCCAGCCCGACCGCTCCTACAACGCAGGTGCCATGTGCCCCCCCCTTTTCTGGCTGTGCCTGAAGAGATACCAGTTGACAAAGAGAGGGGAACCACTGACCCCTGCTGTCGACCACCTTCGACAGACAATGTTCCACTGCCAGACGAATTAGAGGAGGACCCCAATGACAGAGCACTGCTTCCCCCAGCAGAACCCCCGGCAGAGCCCACGATTGGTTTAAAAGAACTGACTGAGCAAATTCAGGCGGTGATGCAGTGCCTGGATGAAAGGGCACATGCAGCAGCTGAGCTGAGCTTTGCATCTGGACCACAATGGATACCGAGTAAATGGACTCAGCCGGCAAGGAAGGAAAAGAAGGAAGAAGGATCATCAAGTCCTTGCTGAGACAGCTGGTGGTTGAGGCTGCTGGTGAACAATGCCCTCCTGACCCAGACTGGGTTGTAGCATGCATTATTGGTCACCAAGGCCCCTTGGGACCATTGGAACTTTCCCAGGACTTGCATGAGTGGCAAGAAAAAGAGCATCCTCAGTGTCAGGGAGTAATAGATATAGAAGTGAGCTGCGGAGTTTGTGGTGCACAATTTGAGAGAGAGACACCAAAGCTTTGGTGTGAGGGCGGTTTGTGTGATCATTGCTAGAGTGGTACCCTTGGTGCCTTTTATCAAGCAGCACAGGTAGTGTTGGGAATACTTAACCCTGATCCTGGAGATTTTGGTGGAGTAGCAGATTGGAGATTCGCGCAGACAGTGTGGGCCATTAAAAAAGGGATATGGCAAGCCCGCATGGTAAAATGCTCTCACATGTTGCGTGCCTTCTGCTCATGGTGTCAACAAGTGTTGCAGGATCCCCTCAATTGGCTCATTGTATAGACATGGGAGATCCCAAATTCTGGTCCCAAGCTAGGACAGTGTTAACATCCATGTTTATACCAGGAGCAACAGCTGCCAGAGCAATGACCACATTAAAGCAGATGGCATGCTGGACAAAATCAGAATTGAATGTGACTAGTCAAATTTTAGATGAGCTATTAGCGGATGTTACCAGTGTTAATCATACTGTTTTGCAAAACCGTGCTGCGAGTGATTTTTGCTTTTAGCGCATAACCATGGGTGTGAAGAGTTTGAAGGAATGTGTTGCATGAACCTGTCTGACCATTCTGGATCAATTCACAAAAAAATTGCAATTATTGTAGAACAAATTACATGATTTAAAAGAAAGCGATGATGCATTTAGAGATTAGTTAAGTACCCTTGGGATTACGGGATGGCTGAAGTTTTGTTTTAAGCAAGTGTTTGTTATATTATTACTTGTATTAGTAGGATTATTAGTACTAAGTTGTGTAACGTCTTGTATTAAGAATATGTTGCATAAGACAGTAACTAATGCTTGGCTTGCGCAAAAGAAAAAGCAGGAATTGTATAAGGATTTCTGGAGATAGAAACAGAGAGGCCTTGCAGTGTTGGGAAAATGCTGTTTGCCTTAGCACTCCAAGGTCAAAGAGTGTGGGAACAAGCCTTTGGACCCTGAACAAAGTTGTAAACAGGTAACTGCAAAGGAATGCTTATGCAGATAACGTTAGCCAATAGTATAGCCTCTTAGGGCTCGTAGGAGGTAGCCAATAACAAGTAGAAAAATGCTGTGTGAACAGCTTATGCACAAGAATTATATGTATAAAAGAACCCTGTGTACCCTCAATAAAGGAGCATTCGCCATTACTTCTGTGAAGAGTGTGACTGACTCCAGCTGCTCCCCGAGACATCACCTTTACAGGAGTGGTTTGGAACATTCCCAAAACCTCAGGAAATTCAGTCTGATAATGGATCCCACTTCACTGCTAGAGTTGTACAGGAGTGGGCAAAAAGTGAAGGAATTAAATGGATTTTTCACACCCCTTACTACCCTCAAGCTAACGGGATGGTAGAAGGGACCAATGGTCTCTTGAAACAACTTCTGAAACCACAGGAGGGAAATTGGGATGTCTGGTTATGGGAAGCAGTTAAAGGAGTGAATGGTAGATGGGGACTAAATGGGTGTCCCAAAATTACTGCTTTCTGCCCAACAGCTCCAAGCATGATTCCCTCACTACAGGGACCTGATGATCCTAAGAATCCTGCACATGACCCTGGACAACCTGTTCTGGGGGACCTTCCTACTGTAGGGGAAGTACCCCTAGTATTAAAAACCCCTCTGAATAAATATGCATGGGTAGCCTCTGATGCCCTAGGGAAAGAGCATGGGATAAATCCACCCTGGATAATTCCATCATTCTAACCGTTTTCTGCCTCCTAGTGGCAGGATTTTTCTGTTGTTTACTTTTACAGAAGAACCCTGAGGGACATGAGGATCATCTGAACCATGATAAAACTGGTGATATTTTTCTGCATCTTACCACAACACCATGGCCAGGATACTTCGGAGAGGCCGTGGTCTGAAGCTATCATCAGGCACACAAATGTTTTAGGATCTTATCCCAAAGATCGCCATCCAAACCGAGCAACTGTAGTGCAGCATGGCTCTGAGGCATACCATCTAAATGAGTGGGGATGGGATCGGAAGGAGTGGATCAAAACCCTAAGTGTAGCAGTGGGTGAAGTAATTATGATAGCATGCATAAAAGTGGAAGGATCTCTCCATGAGAAAGCCTCCTCCATTACAATTGCTGGAAAATTTTTAGAAGCAGGTGGAAAAAACTATTTGTATATCCCTACAGCAGAACTGTGCCCTACAAAAAAGTGGAATTGTACTAAACAAATTCCCCTTACCCTGTGCTGCCGTCAAGAGCATGTGGGTAATTACACTTCAGGCCCCAGAACCAACAATATTGCAATTACAAGGGATTGTAATAATGAACCAACTGATTGTTGGTATAGTTTTGTTTTTGTCAAACCAACTTTTGTGACATGCCGTTGGCTAAATAACTTGACAGATCCATCGGGTTTTAAAGGTCTAGTTTACAAATGTAAGATAAACCTTATAACAAAGCCCACACTGAGTACAGTAGTCACCCCCCAACAGGTGAAAGAGACTGAAAACCCCTTTTTTCAATATGATACTGAATGGCCCTGGTCCCAGTCTTTTGTTCATTTTCCTGGCTCCATGGGAAATGTGGAAGACTTAAACCTATCAGCTGTTGTTATGCATGAAAATCAGGTATATACTAGGCAGGAATGGGAAAACCAAAAAACTTGGCAGCTTCAGGGGATAGTGGGAGAAAAAATTAGTATAGGGTGTTGAATGATTAATGGAATCACCTATAGTAAGGCAACCTCCATCAGTGTTCTGACAAACCAAATATATAAGCACAAAGAGGTCTGCACACACCCAAGCATGCAGGATTGTTGGCACAATTTCACACTAGCACAAACTGTAGAAGTAGTTTGTCTTTGGGCCAAAAATACTCAAGGGCTTTCTTTTAAGTTTAAAATAAATGTTATAGCCCAATTTACTACAGCTCATATTACCATCACTCCAATCTAACCACCGGTCATGCTTAGCCCGAGAATTTCTGAAATTGGGCCATATATAATTAGGAAGACAGGACAACAACAAATACTGTTCAATCCAGCATGGTCTCTTAAGCAAGCCAAATTGCTGATGCAAAATAATGTCTCAGAAATTCAGCCAGCTTGTTCACCTTTCTTGCAGACTTCCTTTGAAGGTTGGACAGCCTGGTTGTGAAAGTGGAACTCTTTTAAAAAGCAGACACTTAGAGACATAACTGGTGTTATGGGAACAGGATTGGGAATTCTAAATAGTATTGATTCAGAAGAAATAATGAATAAATTGGCTGCCACAACTAAAGACTTGACCAAATTACAACATCCACTGCAGTCGTCCTTCTTGGCCTTGGGAACACATCAGTGGTTGTTATCAAACATATTACCAAACTGGGAAAAGGTAAATGTGAATGACCATAAATTGGTAATTGATGCACTCAGTGCTACACAAAACAATGTTTCTTTGGCCCTCAGCTGTATCCAGGCTCAACTGTGGATGCAGTCAGTTGCTGCCTCTATTATAAGAGAAGGTGAAGAAGGCACTTTTCCTACTGAAATTTGGAAAATAATTTGGGACAATGCCACTGATTTTGAAAGAGAATTTCAATCCTGGTGGAACTTAGTAAATTTTACTTAGAACCCCATTACAAACACAGCCACAGTTTTTGTGTTAACCATATGTAATGCCTCAGTGCATTTGATATTCCCTATCATTGCATTAGGATTGAATCATGATGGAGCTATTCTCTACCCTTCAGAGCATAGGGAATGGGCCTGTCAAATTGGTGAGAAATGGCAAACTGTTAACTTAGAATCCTGTATTGTCCAAGAACAACAAGGGTTTATCTGTGAAAGTAATGCAGTTATAGCTCAAGATATTTGTCTGGACACAGAGCAAAATATCTGTCATTTTGAAATTCATCCTAAAGAGGGTCCTGAAACAGTCCTTATATATACAGGTAAGGGCTGTGCATGCTTTAGAACTACTCATGATATGGTATTTGTCAAAAATGTAGTAGTAGATACTAAAAATCATTCAAATTTTTGTGCTTGCAATTTTACTAAAATCACAGGGTGTGATTTTTCTTATAAAGCTCCAGTTACCTCTCATTACCTTTTGCAATCAAATTACACACTGATTCACAAACTATCACCTACTCCCATTGGAATGAACCTGACTTTGGTAAAGCAATTGTTGCTTCATCAGAACTTAATAGAAATTTTGGAAAAGAACAGGAAAGATGGACAGAAAACCCTGATAACTGTTCATCATAAGGTGAAAGAAATACATTGCATTATAGAAAAGGTAAGAAAAGATGTCGAGCACAGGAGGTGGGATACTCTTTTTGGGTGGTCACCTACTGCCACAAGTGCCTTGAACAAATTGTGTCATCTCATCATTGTCCTTTTGATTTTAGTTTTAACTGGCTTTGTTTTATCAGCAATTTTATTCATTATGAACTGGAGAATGATGAAACAGTTAACACGGTTGACATCCATAATTAATGCTCATAACCTGGCAGAAGTCCTCTCCCCTATGGACATCCTCAAGGCTATTGACACAAGGCGATTATAAAATTTGAATGTATGTTTTGAAATGATTTTCTTTTGTAATCTCAGGAAAATAACTTTTGATTATTTGTGATTTGTTTTGAAAGAATTATTTTAATTAACACTGATTGTTATTATTGTTTTGATTATTTATTTTCTGTTTAATAATTAGATATTTGTTTATTGTTTCCTTTTCCCTTTCTGTTTTTCCTTTCCCTTCTTTCTCTCTCTCTCTCTCTACTTACTATCTCTGTTCTTTGGGATACACTATCAATGCTGATGAGTCCTGAAGACTTTGCAAGGACACTGTGAAGCTCCCTTAAAGAAAATCGTGAGTCACGGGGTGGTGTAAGAGTCTGTCTGAAGTTCCCCTCATTTGCCTCACAATCGTCATAAGGGCCCTGAGGACCCCACTGCAGTTCTGGCCTGCTCGAGGTGGATGCTTGCCAATCGTTTGCAGATGCATTTTCCTGTGTCACCACGCCACTGTACACTGGCTTTGAGCAGTGTAATGGCAGTTCTGTACCTGACATTTCTACCCGCTTCATGCTCCCAGCTTTACGACAACAGCCTTTGAATTTCCCCACCTCTTGGCCAAGTGGACTTTCTGGGGTAAATTTGGTGGTCCCCCACAGAAGATCCCTCATCTGCTCCACAACCACCGTTGGGAGGGAGATTGAAGCCCCCTCCCAAGGACTGAGATTGAGACCTCTGTACAAAGCCCCTCTCAAGGACTGAGACATGAGACCTGTAGGGTCTCCGCTGCCTCCACTGATGCGTAGTGACCTGATTCGGGACCGACACGGCAGCCACACCCAGGCTGCTCGGGCCACCAGCTCACAGACACCAATGTGGTGGAGGGCAAATGGCATTTTATTAACTGATTACATGGAGTTATAAAACCTCTGTTTGCTACATCACATCCGTCTGCTTACGTTACAAGTTACGTGTTGCTTACCTTATCAGGGACACTAAACAACTAAGTGTTGAGGGAGGGGTTCTGTCTACCCGTACAACACGATATCTTCCGACCGCCTGTCCCTAATCTCCCACATCTCCTCCCCCCTCATGAATAAGTAAAACACCTATAAAAGTATAAATGTTATAAAAATGCAAAAGCTGTTAAAGTTAGTATAATAGGATACAAAAGTGATATAACATGTCAGTAATAAGTGCACTTCATGGTAATTGCAGGCGTTCGACAAATAGGATGTCGACTTTTTCTAAACGGCTTCTAACAAACTACACTAACTTGTTTAAAATACAAGGCCCAAAAATCAATATCAAGAGTATCATGGTGAGAGGGCCTATTAGGGTGGAAACAAGGGTGGCCAGCCATGGTGACTGATTGAACCATGACTTGAACCATCCTTGTTGGGCCTCTCTCTCTCTCTTTCTCTGGGCCAGTCTTTCTCTCAGTTCGGCCATGGAGTCTCGCACGACTCCGGTATGGTCTGCATAAAAACAGCATTCTTCTCTCAAGGCGGCACACAGGCCTCCTTGCTGCATGAGCAAGAGGTCCAGTCCTCGCCTGTTTTGCAGGATGACTTCTGAAAGTGAGGAGATAGATTCCTCCAGAGAGGAGATGGATTTTTCAATTCTTAACAAGTCCTCATCAATTGTCATTTGTGGCTGAGAAAGTCCTTGGTGTTGGGTCATGAGAGCTGAAACACCTGTGGCTGTGCCAGTGGCTCCTAGGCCAAGGAGCATTGCAATGGTTATACCTGTCATTACTTCTCTTTTGCGGAGCAGGATGGTTTCTTCTAAAAAGCAATACATTTCCTCTTCTTGGTGATACAGGACTCTAGGAACAATTAGAACTTGAACACAAAAGTCAGCAAGGTTATTGAATTTACCAAGGTACACACAGGGGGTTATTCCAGATTGTTGGCAAACCCACATTCCTGGTACGAACGCGACTGCTCACTTATCAGTCTTTTGCCTAGGTTGGATGAACTCAGCACAGATATTTCCCATCTGCCTTGTTAAGGTTACATTGCCAAAGCATTTGCCTCAGCCTGTGACTTGACTGAGGGTAATTTCCCTCCGGGGGGTGTCCCACTTACAGTTGTGTGGATTATCTGCTGCAGAATATTCGAAAGGAGCATCAAGGGCGACACCCTCATAAAAAGGAGGTTCTGCATTATAACATAACCAGCATGATTTTGTAAAGTTTGGATTGGATTGGTTCAATGACAAAAAGGTAGCATTTAACACACTAAGAAACGGATTGTAAGGATCTGACTTAGGTTTTTGGTAGATAGCTAAAGGACGGGATGAGGAGGAGGTGCCAGGTGTGGCCTCTCTCTTGTGTCTGCGTGCTGTAAGATTCTGATAGGGTTTGAATGACTGGAGCACTGAAGGTGGGAGTCTGATAATTTGCACGTTTGCCCAATTTAAATGCCTGGCTGCATTTAAAGCATGCCATTTTTATCTTCTTCCAGTCTGTGAGAGGAGTTCGTTCTTTTTCCTGACTTTCCCTCAACCTGAGTAGAAACATTGTTGTTACTGATTTTATATACTGTTACTTTCTCTTTGTCAGAGCCAGAGTCCCAGTCCTCTTAGCTAGAGTCTGATTCAGAGCTGGAAGTCGACGGACTGGCTGCTTCCGGGCTCTGGACCCTTTTGGTCGGGCTTCGACCCTGCCCCTTTCCCTCAGGGCTGGGCCGTCCCTTCCCCCTGGGTCCCTACCCCTTTCCCTCAGGGCTGGGCCGTCCCTTCCCTCTTGGCCCCCGCCCCTTTTTCTCAGGGCTGAGCCGCCCCTTTCTTTCCCCTTTTAAACTGTGTCCCTTAAAAGAATGTGCTTTTTGGCAAGCGTTCTGACTAGCTTTAATTCCCTCTTTCTTCTGTTCGCGTGTGCCCATGCTATCTTTGTTTCTGTTAACAACAGGCACACTATGCAAAAGACCTTCTTTGTTTGCTGCTTCTTGGCTATCTGCCAAACATTCCAATCTGGATACATTCTTGTTCTCTCCCAGCGATTCAATGCAATCCCTTGCCATATAGGGTGGGGGTCCCCTCTCAGCCCCTTCTACCAGCGACCCTGCGGCAGCATTCCTGGCTTCCTCAGCTAAAATATCCCAAAACAATTTTGCTTGTGTTTTTCCTTCAGCAGCTAACTCTGGACTTGAAGCCTTTGGAGGGAGATTTTGCTCCTCCAAGTTTCTGCAGTCTGCAGCACCAACTTTATCAGCAGCCTGAACACAGTCATTGACCGTCAGATCACATTTTTCTACGCTCTGATAATCCCCTTTAAAAGTTTCCTCTGAAAAAGTTTCTTCTAAAACAGTTTGCATCGCAGCTCCTACACCAAGCTGCGGCGTAAATTTTAGACAATTTTGTGCGGCTCTTCAGGTCTTTTGTTCCTGCAAAGCCCTTTGTAAAACTTGCACAACCCTCCTCCATGACTTAAGATACTTTGCTGACCCAGAAGACATAGTTTCCTCGGCAAGAACTTTTGTACATTGATCCCAAATATCTGGGTGGAGAATTTCCGCCGGACGATCAATGATACTAAGTTGCAAAAGCCTCGTCACTGCAAGGGTAAAATCTTTTGCTTTACAATCAATTCCCCACTGCTTATGAATCTGAGAAACGACCTTCATGAGAGGTTCTGTCCTTCTCCCACGGGTCTGGAGGCGTCCCTCCCACCGAGCTGGCCCAGCCGCTCAGCCGTCGTTCACCCGTCCAGGCGACTCCCATTCTCCCGGGCGGCTCCCGGGGCTTCGGCACCACTTGCTGCCTCCGCTGAGGCGTAGCGACCTGGTTCAGGAACAACACGGCAGCCACAGCCAGGCTGCTCGGACCACCAGCTCACAGACACCAGTGTGGTGGACGGCTAATGGTGTTTATTAACTGGTTACATGGAGTTATAAAACCTCTGTTTGCTACATCACATCCGTCTGCTTACGTTACAAATTACGTGTTGCTTACCTTATCAGGGACACTAAACAACTAAGTGTTGAGGGAGGGGTTCTGTCTACCCATACAATGAGATATCTTCCGACCGCTTATCCCTAATCTCCCACACTGAGGGACTGAGGAATTCAGTAATTTTGGGGTGGGATTAAGTAGTTTTCAGTGGCAACGAGTGTTTTTGAGGTGACAGATCGAACCCTCTTGTCTTTTTGAGCATTAAGAAATGGAGACAACCACACCAAATACCCCCAAATCCTCCCAAGTATCATCTGGAATCCCAGATTCTCTTGAAACACAAGGAAAAAGTGAGGCTTCAGATGCCTTTAATGAATTTGTTGATTTTCAGTCCAATTTTGCTGGTTTTAGAGGGATGAAGATGAACCAAAAGAATATCAGGGACCACCAAACTAAAGGACCACCAAACTAAAGGACTACCACCCCAGTGTCTTCCCAATGTGGTCCCCTGATGGGGGATGGAGTTGGAGCAGTGCAGGAAGCTTTCCCCACAGTCGGGGCACTTGCAGGGTTTCCATTACCGGTGCCTCTGTTGGTGTTTGGTCAAGGTAGAGCTGTCTGAGAAGTTCTTCCCACACTGGGGACACTCATAGGGCCTCTCCCCAGTGTGGATGCGCCAGTGGGTGATGAGGTGGGAGTTGTGCTTGAAGCCCTTCCTGCAGTCAGGGCAGCAGAAGGGCCTCTCCTCTCTGTGAATCCGCTGGTGCACGAGGAGATTGGAGCTGGTCTGAAACCTCTTCCCACACTCGGAACACTCGTAGGGCCTCTCCCCGGTGTGGATCATTTGGTGAATGATCAGATGGGACCTGTGGTTGAAGCCCTTCCCACATTCCCCACACTTGTATGGCTTTTCCTCAGCATGGATGTTCTGGTGGTGGATCAGGTTGGAGCTCTGGCTGAAGCTCTTCCCACACTGCTCATACTCGTAGGGCCATTTCCTGGTGTGGATCCTCTGGTGGCGGATCAGGCTGGAGCTCTGGCTGAAGCTCATCCCACATTCCCCACACTCGTAGGGCCTCTCCCCAGTGTGGATGTGCCGGTGCCTGATGAGGGTGGAGTTGTGCTTGAAGCCCTTCCTGCAGTTGAGGCAGCGGAAGGGCCTCTCCTCTGTGTGAATCTGCTGGTGTACAAAGAGATGGGAGCTGCTCCGAAAGCTCTTCTGACACTCAGGACACTTGTAGGGCCTCTCCCCGGTGTGGATCCTCTGGTGTGTGATCAGTTTGGACTTCTGGTTGAAGCTCTTCTTACATTCCAAGCACTTGTGGGGCTTCTCCCCATCATGAAGCTGCTCAGGGACCACCAGCTCAGAGCACTGGCTCAATCTCTGTCCACCTTCCTGGCACAGGGTGTGTCTTTCCTCCTCAGAACTCCCTGGGATGTGTTTGGAGGCCCTACTCCTGCAGGACCTCTGGCGTTTTTTCTCCCCATTTGATTCCTGTGCTATGGAGCCACTCAAAACGGCCCCTTCCACGAGGTTCTGCTGTGGGGATTTGTCTTCCCTGGTCTCCATCCTCAGCTCCTTGTCTGTGAGACGAAGGACAAGGAGGGGATGGGATTTGCCTCTGTGCCACAGGGAAGGGGAAGGAGATTCCCCCAGTGTATCCCCAGCAGGACGGCGTTGGCAGCGGGGTTGTCCTGCAGCCGGGGGCCATGCTGGGCTGGGAGATGGAGCAGGAGAGAGGGGGAAAGGGGCACTGACTTCCTCCTCACCTGTCTGGCTTTCCCGGGGCATCTTCCTCTTCCTCACAGCCTTCTCTGCAATCCAGCCAATGTTTAGGAATGAGAAATTCTGGTATAGGCACAAGGGTTTAGGGGGTTCCTCCCACCTAAGTCCATCTCTAGTGAGATATAAACTCTAGAGAATGAAGGATTTTTAGAGGGGTTAAGATTTTAGTTAGCGATAAGCTTTGCTGAAATTAATTAAAGTAGATAGGTAGGCTTTGCTGAAATTAAAAGTTAGTAATTAACTAAGAGAAATTGAGTTTGGGATCACTCTTCCATATTAGAATAACTGATTACTTGTCAACTTTGTTTGGTTAGCTGGGTTTATAATGAAGAATATTGAAACTGATGAATAGCTTTTAGGAACATAAGACAATTGTAGGCCTCCTCTGCCCAGAAACTCATTGAACAGTCATGAAGACATGAAGTGGGAGTCCTACCAAGGGTTCATTTATCACATTTGCATTGAAAAGGTAGAAAGGTCAGAGCAAGGAAGACTTCTTTACTTCCTCATTTTGGGGACCCCTACCCATGAAAAGGACCACCGATCCATTTCAAGGAACAAACTACGCATGGTTAATAGCTTTTGAGCTAATTACCATACGAAGCGGGGAATGGGATGTACCAGGGTTATGAATATGCATTTGTGTTTTGGGTATTCAATACTTTTGTAAATAAAAGCGCTCTGTAATCACCTGTAAATTGCGGCGTGAATTTGGGAGCTATCCCGCACACTGCCCTATGCCGTAATAAACACACACTTTCTAACTTTAAACTGTTGGAGAGTTTTTGTCCGTCACAGTTGGGTATCAATACTAGATCAATACCCTGTTTTCTTTAATAAGTCATTTTGGCGAGCCCGGCAGGAGACTTCTCTCTCTGGCCGTGGGGCCAGCAGGGTCCAGGACGCCTCTGGGTGCCCACCTGGAATTTTCTGGGAAGAGGGCTCCTGCAGTCCCACTGACTACCCAGGGAAAGACCAGAGCCTGCTGGAATTACGGACAAAATGTATGTTTATACTTGAAAATAGGTACCTTTTTGGTATAGGCGGTTGGTAAGACACTGAGAGACTTCTCGTGCACAACGCATGCCTAAGTTGTGACAGCTCTGCAGAGCCTGGTTTGGCTTGGTTTGGTTTGGTAACCCGTGTCCCATGGTGGGGAGCGGCAACCGGTTTTTGTTGTGCCTTGATAATCTGTGTCCCGTGGTGGGGGCAACAGTGGCAGTAGGACAACCGGTTTTGTTGTCAGTTTGTGGTTTAAAGGTACCTTGGTCATCCATAATTCGAGCGGCTAGCCTGAGTTTTAGGATGCAAAGGGTCCCGTCGTGGGTCGCAGAAAATCCTGATTGCGGCTCCGTGCGCGCCAGGTGTGTGTGTAGTGTGCACAGATTTGTGTTTTGTGGGTTTGCGTGTCTAGGCTGTGGAAGAATTATTGGTGCACCGTGTGTGTTGTGTTTTGTAAGAGTTTGTGTCGTAAGTGATTTGACCTGGAAGGCGTAGGCATGGTCAGGAAAGGCTGTTGGTAAGTCGTGGGAGACGTCCCACGCACAACTTGTGCCTCTGTAGTGTGCTTGCAAGCTTGATTGGTATCTGGGCAGTTGTACTTGGTTGCCAGCAGAGAAAGCTGTTAAGCTGTTGTACCGGGCCATGGAGAGCTCGGATTGTTGTTGCTGGCAGAAGGGGATTTTGCCATTTGCTGTGCCATAGAGGGCTCAGTTTGCTAGAATCCGGGACTAGCAATTGTCAGGGCAAATCCTGATTTGTGGTTGTTACACTGTGTGAATGCGTCCTGACTGTGAGAACGATTGAGAGAGAGTTTGTTGAGACGTGCTACCAGCACGAAGCGATTGAGGAGTTTGGACCCGCGGTTCCGTTTTCAGGAGACTGAAACGGCCGGGGAAAAACGAAGCGAGTGGGGTGTATGAAAACCCTTCAAGCCCCCTCCCTGCTGTGACTGTGGTGTGTGTGTTTTGGTTATTCACTGTAACTGTATTTTTCAGGCAACATCCATCTTGTGTTAAGAGTTTTAAGTGCAGCACATGCTGAGGTTGAAGAGTTGATTAGCCTCTGAGAGCTGAGGCATGAATGCTTTTGAAATAGACTGAGGACAGACAAAGGACAAGACCAGTTTGCCACGAAGTAATAGAAACCCTTGACAAGAGCTTAGTTGTGATTTTCGGTATGGAGACTGTGTTTGTAGATTGTTGGAATTAAAATAAGGGTAACTTCAGTCTGAGAACTCGATCTGGCCAGATGAATAAAAGGAATTCCTTTACCTCAGTGGTTTGGGCTTGACTCGTAGGAGGTTGTGAATTCAGCAAGCTGGTGAATAGACAGAGAAAATGAGAGAACGTATTTAGAAGGTTTATATCAGATGTCTGTTGGGAGACTGTGGCTCTGGATTGGGAGCAACGGGCCGTGGAGAATTTAGAAAGTCAAGAAGAAGTGAATGGAATAGCTTGTATTTTGGGGAATTCTCCTGCAGCTTTTGCTGCATCTAGAGGTTGTCACTGTGCCTGGGTGCATTTGCAGTGTAAAATTTGTGCAGGACATTACTATTGTTCTTCTGCTAACTGGTACAGAGAATGTGTCCAGTGTAAACAACAGCTCCTTGATCAAGCTGATTTGGAGTAAAGATTTTAACACATTTAGTAAAACAATTTCTGTTTCAACTCCAGCTCCAGCTTTAACTCCAACTCCATCTTTATTTCTATTTCAACTCCGTCTTCACCTTCTATTTTATCCCCTACTCCGAGTACTCCACTTACTCCTAAATCTCTCCCACTGCCCAGCAGTGACAGTGAGGAAGAGGAGCCCTCTCCAAAGGTTCCTACAGCATAACTGACTCAGAAACAAACCAAAGAAGAGAACATCACAACGGGGAGGTGGTGGTTGCTCATGTTAAGAAAACCTGAGACTGACCGGAGGATCTTACCCTAGGAGACCCTCTAGTTATAATGAAACTAGGGAACAAAAAACAAAGAACAAAAACAAAAACAACAACAACAACAAAAACCCAAAACAACAGAAAAAAGAAGTTTTGATAAACACAGGGGCAACATATTCAGTGTTAAATAAAGCTTTAATACCAATAACAGATGATTATGTTATGGTAAAAGGGGTAACTGGCCAATCTGAAAAAGCCTGTTTTTGTAGGCCATTGAAATATAAACTTGGGAAACAATGGGGAATTCACAGGTTTTTATATATGCCCAAGGCTCCATCAGCACTTTTGGGCAGGGATCTATTGGAACTATTAGAGGTAAAAAAAAAAAAAAAAAAAAAAAAAAAAAAGGAGAGATTACTTTGGAGGCTGAGGACCAACAATATGTGGAATTGTTAAGCTTGATGTAGATAACTAATGAGGCTAAAGTTAAACGTGAAGGTGAGATTTACAGGAAAATAATAGATCAGGTATTTTCTGGGGTCTGAGCTTCTAACATACCAGGAGAGCAAAGAATGCACCCTCAGAGCAAGTTAAGTTTAAAAAACAAACAAACAAACAAAACCCCCCCACAAAAAACAACAAACAAACAAAACCAACTAGTTCGAGTTAAGCAATACCCCCTGAAGAAGAGTTAAGGGATTAGCCCAGTGATTGAATTTTTTTTCCTGCTAAAAAGCCTGATGGATCATAGCTGTTTATAGGATAACTGAGGATTTATACCCAGTGCTTCCCAACCCTTACACTTTGTTAACTTGTTTAACACCTGAACTAACATGGTTTATTGTTTTAGATTGAAAGGATGCTTTCTTTTGCCTTCCTCTCCATGAAGCAAGCCAGAACATTTTTGCATTTGACTAAAAAACTCAGCTCACATGGACAGTGCTTCTGCAGGAGTTAAAAAAAAAAAAAAAAAAAAAAAAAAAAAAATTGCCCACCTTGTTTGGAGAACAACTAGCAAAAGATCTGGAATCCTGGGAAGCTCCATCAGGAAGACAACGGTTACAGTATGTGGACGACCTCCTGATAGCTACCAAAACTCAAGAGGCATGTCTGGAGTGGATGGTAAGCCTCCAAAACTTTTTGGGCCTACAGGGGTATCGCATATCCCAGATGAAAGCCCAGATGGTGAAGCAGACAGTTATTTACTTGGGCTACGAGGTTGGTACTGGACCAAGAACCTTAGGGCAGGATCACAAGGAAGCAATATGCCAGACCCCAAAACCCCAGACAGTAAAAGAACTGAGAACTTTTCTAGGCATGACAGGCTGGTGCAGACTGTGGATTTCTAACTGTGGGTTGTTTGTTAAACCTCTGTATGCCCTGATCACGGAAGGGAGCAGGGATCTCCAAAAGAAGCAACTTGAGCCTTCAACCAGCTAAAGAAGGCCCTCATGTCAGCTCCAGCCCTGGGACTTCCAGATGTGAGTAAACCATTCTTTTTGTTTTCACGTGAGAAGCAGGGGATTGCCTTGGGAATACCAGCACAAAACCTGGGCCCGTGTCACAGGGCAGTCGCCTGAGCAGCTGCATGCAGCAGCTAAGGAACGGCCAGGGTGCCTCAGAGCCATTGCAGCAGTGGCAGTGAACACCCAAGAAGCACCCAAGTTCACCCTAGGCCAGAAGATGACCGTGCCAGTATCCCACACAGTGTCTGCAGTCCTAAAAGTGAAAGGGGGACATTGGCCCTCCCCACAGAGATTCCTGAAGTACCAAGCCATAATGGTAGAACAAGATGATGTTGAGATTGTGGTAACTAACACTGTGAATCCAGCTTCCTTCCTCAGCGGGAGCATGGGAGAACCAGTGATCCATGAGTGCCTGGAGGCCATCGAAGCCACCTGCTCCAGTTGCCTGGATCTGAAGGACACCCTGCTAGAGAATACTGAGACCTGGTCCACTGATGGAAGCAGCTATGTCATCAGTGGAAGGCATGCTGGGTATGTGGTTACCACGAGCAGAGAGGTCATAGAGTCTGGACCATTACCAACCAACACCTCGGCACAGAAGGCTGAAATAACTGCCTTAACTCGGGCTTTAGAGCTGGCAAAAGGAAAGAAAGTTAATATCTACCCAGACTTAAGGTATGCATTTGGGGTAGTTCATGCACTTGGAGCCATCTGGAAAGAAAGAGGGTTGTTGAATTGACAAGAAAAAAAAGTATTAAACATGCATAAGAGATAATAAAACTGTTGGAGGCAGTCCAGCTACCTGAAAATGTAGCCATCATGCATATCAAAGCACACCAAAAAGTGAGTTCTGAATTGGAGGAAGAAGACAAGCTGGCGGGCAGAAAGGCAAAAGAAACCGCTAAAGGTGAGGTAACTGTTGAAACTGTTGAGGCAGCCTTAATTCCAGAGGAGCAAATTTTCATTGAAGGTAAGCCAAAGCACAGTATAAAGGACAAGAGGGGTGGGCTATTACAGATAAAAGGAAAGGAAGACTTGTATTCCCCTCCTACGTTCTATAGTCATTAATGAAAGAGGAACATGGAAAAACACATCAGGGAATAGATGATTTTGTATCATTATTTGAAAAATAGAATCATAGCTTGAAATTTGTAAAATATAGTAATTTAGGTGACTTGCCAAGGTAGCCTTTGCCTCCAAACTAATCCCAAGAATATTTTTAAACCAAGGCTTGGGCAAATTGGGAAAAGATATGTACTGGGCAGCAATAGCAAATTGATTTTTCAGTACTACCCAGGAAAAGAGGGTACTGATACCTATTGGTATTAACAGATACCTTTTCAGGGTGGCCAGAAGCTTTCCCTCCCAGAACTGCCAAAGTGCAAGAGGTAACCAAAGCAGTCTTATAAGAAGTAATACCATGCTTTGGAGTCCCAGCCACAATGTTTTTAGATAGGGGGCCATATTTTATTTCAAAATTGTGCAGCAAATTAAGCAGCAAATTATAAAACTGGTGCTCAAACCAGAGAACTAGATGGACCAGTACGTGATGTATAGCCTGGGGATTATGTATTCATTAAGTCTTTTGCAGAAAAAACTTTGGAACCACAGTGGGAGAGACCATTCCAAGTGCTCCTCATCATCTTTAATACAATCAAGATCAAGGAACAAAGCACCTGGATCCATCACTCACAAGTGAAGAAAGTTCCTGAGAAACTTATATTGGGAAAGTTATACTGGGTGATGACAATGAACTAAAATGAAAACTTTCTTGGGAAAATAAATGATAAGTATAATAACACAACTTTTTGAAAAATAGGAAAGCTTGTAATTGTAATGGGTAATCAAATAAGTATAGCCTGGAGAGTTGTGGCATTTATGACCATCACTATAGCCACAGCTAATGCAGCACCACTGCATTAGAATGTGACTGGTAAATAGAAGTGCCAAGGGAAAGCTTATGATTTTATCTCCTGTAAGTCTCTGATTCAGATGCTAAAAATTACAAATGCAACTGTGTATGAAAACTTCATTTAACTTGTGCATTTGTAACTTTGTGAAAATGGAAGAATGTGATTTTTCCTATTAGGCACATGTTGTATGCCAGCAACATATAAAGGCAAACTTGAGTACAGTTCAAGAAATATTGCCTGTGCCTTTAGAGATGAACTTCAGTTGCACAATTATTGAAACACCATAGATTAAAGAAAAGAAGAAGAAAATTAGAAAGAAAGAGATCTTTGATTGCAATGCATCATGACACAGAGACTATAGGGAGAGTATTTAAAGGTTGGAAGAAGGCCAGAGGGTCACAGAGACCTGATGAAGACTCTCCTGACTTCATCCTTTGAGACCACTGACCCAATTTGAGACCACTGACCCAATTCAAGAGAAGGATTGCACACGCGTGAAGGACCGATAGCCTCATTTTAATACAGAGCGGGGATGGGAGGTGCTGGGGTTATGCATATGTATTGTAGGTAAGATCTTGGAAAATAGAGAGCAAAGAGCCTTGTTCGGGGCGGCCACGCCTTTCGGAGATGACTCCCGTGCCGCCCGCCGGTGAATAAACATACCACTTTCTAACTTTAAGTAGTTAGAGGGTCTTTGTCCGTGGCTGTATCGGTTTTCAATGACTCACGCCGGCTCCGAGCGCTCGTCCCCGCCGAGCTGGGCGCGCGCGGGGCCAAGCACAGCGCCCCCCTCAGGCCGCGCGCCGCCAGCGCAGCCGCGGCCGTTGCGCTCCGGGCGTTGTGGCCAAGGCGGCGATGGACGCCATGGCGCAGCTGCCGCTGCCTGCCGGGCTCGGCGCCGGCACTTTCCCCCCCAAGCTCTGGAGCCTGGCGAATGACCCCCGCGTCCGCTCCCTGCGCTGGGACAGCGAGGCCCGGGGGCTGCTCGTAGACCGCTCCCTGTTCGAGCGGGAGCTGCTCAGGCCTGGCTTTGCCCAGGGACCGGCCCCGCATGCCTTCAGAGCCACACAGTTCCGCAGCTTCGTGCGTGTTATAAATAAAATCGACCAGATTCGATTCATCAGAAATTTAGAATTTTATTGTGAGACAAAATATCAGTCTCAGAAAGCCACAATTAAAAGGACAGCGTCGAGCCCGGGGTCGGCGCCGGGTGAACAACGATAACACACTCTGCCAGTCTGTTATCCCCCAAGTTCACATCTGGGGTTTGCAGCAGCCTCTTTTTATACACTGGATCGGGGAGAGAGGCCTGAGATGATGTAAGTCCTCCATCTGAAGCAGCTTCGTTAAGTATGCAAGTTTCAGTTCTAAGAGTCTGAATGGATCAGCGGAGGAGGACAATGCTGTCGATGGTCGGTTCCAAGTGTGGTGTAGACATGCTGATTTTTGGCCGGAGACCATCTACATCTACCAGATACAGATCTGAAACTATCATCGGGTTCTCCGGGCTATCATCTCTGTGTTCCGTTGCCCTTTGTTTCCTTTCAGCGATTCCTGGCAGTGACAGTCTTCTGTCCTCCTTTCTGGTAATTCCAATCAAGCTCTTTCCCTGTCCCTCCCAAACCTTTTCAGGCTAGGGATATTTTGTATTCTGTTGAATCCCCTTCTTCCCAAGTTAACCCACAAAATGCTAAAACAAAACCTAACTTCTAACATGCTACTTTATACAGGACTTATAATCATACATTCAGTATCACAATTTATATTCTATTAACATGAAGTAACTTCAGAGCAGATGTTACATTCCTTTTTAACGCTTTGTAGCCAAAGCATGTTTGTGTCTCTCTCCTGGTAGCTAATGCATGTTTGTGTCTCCCTCCTGGTAATTCTTAATCATGTTATGTCTCGTGCTTCCCCCTCCCTTGTCCTTTCAAGCGAGAGAAATTCCTGCACCTTTTCTGAGCTGCTTAACTCTGAGTTGACTCAGAGTTTGTTGGATTAAGATAAAACTTACATTTATTTAGATGATTTTAAATTTTATCTATCAACATGAATTAACTTTAGGACATATATCACAATCCCCCCTCTTCTAAATTCACCAATTTAATTCATGTTCTGGTTATAGTCTTTTTTCTCTATCAAGATAAAAAAAGCCTCTTAACCATTTTAATTATTCAGGTTATATTTCTCCAGCTGTCTCGTTCCAATAGGTTTTTTCTATGCTTCCTTCCTGCATTCGAGCTTCAAATTTTTCTAACACCTGAGCAGCTTTACTCCTTTTCTCACTCAATTTCATGATTTTTGGGACTGCCTTTGTTTTATTTGCTCCCCCTGAGGCCAATTCATAGGGAGTGTTGCTATTTGCATTCCCTGGACTACTGTATGGATTAATCTAATTAGACAGGGTATCAGACAGGGCAAGAAGACTAATCCAGCTACAGAACACAGGATAAAAAATCCCACCTTTTTCCACCAATCTCCTGCCCCAAATAGTTGATCTAGTCATTGTTTTTAAGATTTTGTTATCCCATCTGAGCAGTTGTTCAGGGGCCAAACTCTCACCTTTCCAGGGCCACCTTTCTGCTGATCTCAATCCCCTACAGATCCAGCAGTTAGTTAGCCCCAGTTCGGTGGCAATTTCTTGCACTAAATCCAGGAAGAGATTCTTGCTGGAGGCCGACAGGCTCCAGTCACTAGATTCTCTTTCTAATTGCTCATATTGCTTACTAAGTGTCCTCATCCTTTCTTGCTCCATTCTTTTCCTCTTTGCTTCTAATTCCTGCCTTTTTAGCTCTAAGGCTACCTTTTGTATCTTGTTTTCTGGGTCCAATCCTTCTTCATCTTTAGAAAAACAAAACACCTTTTCTAGTTTCAGACATACCCTTTCATCATTCTCACTCAGCAAATCCAGCAATATGGGTCCTCCGCTTAAAGAATTGGTTTGCAATTTCTTATTCTGTCCCACCCAATATGTTTTCCCGTTAAGGGTACACATGTCTAGCTTTTTCTTATCATAACACAATTGGTTCACTTGTAAGTATCCCACAAAGGTACTTTCCTTCTTCCCCCCAATCCATACAGTTTTATTACATTCCATGCAGGTGGGAATAAAGGGTAAGTCTTTTAGTTCCCTTCTTTTCCTAGACATTGCCAGCGGGTTATTGGTTTTGTTCATTTGAAACCCACTATTCAATTTGTAGTCCCCTCCCCTTTGCAATGTAGACCAGTCTACTCGTACTTTGGATTTCGAGACCTGGTCCCAGGTAAGTTCTGAGTGAACCTCTGGGGGGTCAGTTCCTTTCCCCGTTTTCTCCTTGGGGTTGGGGAGGCCATTCGTGGGGTACACGGCTAGGCTCAGGGTCACCAGGGTTACCCACAGGCGTATCTCTCTGCTCAACCCTTCGCCCGTTGGGGTGCCACCAATGGCGGGGTAACCCATCTTCCTGGCAGCAGGGATATTCTTCAGGGTTCCTACAGGTGCTCCTTTGAGCGTATCGCCTTTTGAATTGTTCCCACCTGGCTAATTTCACTTGGTCAGCTAAACAGGGTACTTTCACTGTTCTCCTGCACTCCATCACGAGTGGCTCTGCTCTTTTATTTAGTCCTCCCCTTATTCCGTTTGTGAAATAATGAAACCACTCAGGAGAATCCAATTCGAAAAGACCCGATTCTGTGGCAATGTATAGAAATAGATTTGTAAGCCCGCTCTCCTCCTCAAAGCAATGTTCACATAAACTCCACGGCCTGGCCCCTCTGTAACAATGAGTCACCCAAATCTGTTTACAATACCCGCACTTAAAATGAGCAAAGGGATAGCAGGGACATCCTGCTTGGTTACAACTTATCCGATAAGCGCTGGTCATTAGGTTTCCCGATGTATCTTCAGCTTTAAGTCTCCCGGAGCTGAGGTGACTTTCCACTGTGGAGAGCTGCTTTTCTGTTCAACTCTTTTCACCTGAGATTGTTATAAATTGCACGACTCAAGATTTAGTCCCAATTAGAATTTTATTTATTACAGCAAGCGGGGCATAAGCAAATACAGCGCTGGGCGACAGGGGGTCTGCACCCCGCCAACTGCCGCACGGTTACGGTTTTTCAGTTCTGTTTTATACAGTTCTTTTCTTCTGTTATCGGTCGGTTTATCTTGGTGCTAGGAGACCGTCTTCTATCTTCTGAAAACAGTTACAGTTCCTTCTCCTGGAACTCAAAGGCCTTGTTAAGCAATAGCACATGTGTCTAAAAAGTCCTGAGTCATCTTGTGTTTGCAAGTTTTAAAAGTCATGAGTCATCCTGTGTTTGCAAGTTTAAAGGTTCTCTTAAAAGTCATGAGTCATCCTGTGTTTGCAAGTTCAATGAACAAAGCATTAACCCGTTACAATCCCCCCTTTTTCTTTCAGCCTAAATTTGTTCATTGAATCTTTTTAATTCCTGTCTGGCCTATTCTAATTTTTCATCTTCTGAGGTAGAAGATATGAGACTATTGATCACCTTGAAGATTAAACAGCGTAGGATCTTGAACGCTATTGTTACAAGGAAAAGAATAACAAGATACAACAAAATTGTTTTAACTATAGAAGTCTACCACCCTGTAAGTCGCTACTTTTTTGATCCAGTCCTCAGATTCTTGCTTCACTTGTCTGATTACGCTGTTCATGCTTCAAAGGGCAGCATGGATGTTTGGAGCCTTTGAGGTCATGTTTAGGCAACACAGTCTTTGAAATTCCTGGCATTCACGTCTATGAAGTAACAAGAGATAATCTATAGCAGCACGGTTCTGGAGAGTGGCCTGTCTGGTAATTTCCTTATCTTCTAGGAGAGAGCTGATGGCGGTGGACGTTAAATTTGCCTGTTTGACTACCCAGCACTCTAGATGGCCTAATTCACCTAGAGCCTTGGCTGCTGCAACCCACAGAAGGAACAGGGACACAGCGACTCTTTTTGACTTGGCCTAATGAAAAATTTCTGAATTACAATTTGGATCCAATTGGTCAGCACTTTTCTTTTGAATTTTGTTTGCTGATTTGTTTTTTGTGAGTCCATTCACCAATCAAAGTTTGGTTGAGTGTCAATACAGACAACCGCCCTATGGTACATGGCCTTCCTAAAAGCCGAGACAGAATTCCTGCCCATAATGGAATTCCTACCAGACAGGTGGACATAGGATTTTCTGTTGATGCAGTGGACAAACATATGTTTTCTTGCAGAAGTGTCTGTGCCAAGGTCACCCAGACATTTTGACGCGGCTGAGGGATGAGCTATGCAGCTGCCAGACTGTTCAGCAACAATAAGATGACAACTTGTATGGGGTTCATCACAGGGTTGAGTGTGAGGTAGGCTTTCTCTAAAAAGAAAAACAAACATTTTTAAAACATGTTAAAAGTTTCTGTTTCTGCCGGAAGGAGTCCACATCTAGGAAGAGTCTTTTTCTTCTATCTGGCGGCGTCTTCCTTTGGATGCAACAGCTACTTGCCTCTTGTCCCCTTCTGCTGGAGCTGGATTTTTAGGGACAAAAGGTTTCACTCACTTCTGGGGAATCCACCGAGGGCCTGAGGGAGTGGCCACATAGGCATAGCCACGACCCCAGGTTACGAGCTCATAGGGATCTTTGGTTTCCCAAGTTTCTGGATCCCTAATCATGACCAGTGGACACTGAGACAATTTGAACTGATTGCCACTGTTAAAATGGTGTACCACTGGTGGACTCATGTTTTCAAATGAACAGTTCAGAAAATTGATGGTAAACATGGCTTTGCGGAGTTTCTCATGTGGAGACATTTACACAGTCGTACTACTCTGTCTAGCCAGGACCTGTTTGAGCGTCTGATGTGCTCGCTCAACCACAGCTTGACCTGTGGGGGAGTGAGGGATGCCAGTTTTATGTTCCACTCCCCGCTGCTGGACAAACTCTAGGAACTCCTTGGACGTGTATGCTGGGCCGTTATCAGTGCTGATTTCTTTTGGAATCCCTAACATTGAAAAAGCTTGCACTAGGTGTTTCTTGGCATGTTCAGTCTTTTCCCCTGCATGGGCAGAGGCATACACTGCACCTGAATGTGTGTCAATGCTTACATGAACATATTTGAGGTGTCTAAAACTAGGAATGTGTGTGATGTCTGTCTGCCATACCTCACAACTGCCAAGGCCCCGGGGGTTAACTCCCATACCCATCGATGGCATCGCTTGGACCTGGCAGCTGGGACAGGTGGCCACAATGGCTCCAGCCTGGCTACGTGTTAGCTGGAACTGACGGATCAGGCCTGGCACATTCTGATGGTATTGTTGGTGACTCAGCTTTGCCTGTTGGAAGATATCAGGGAGACGTGCATTTTTAACAGGTGCAGCAAGGGAATCTGCCTGACGATTCCCCTCTGCAACTTCACCTGGCAAATCCGTGTGTGATCTTACATGCATCACATAGAACGGATGTTCTCGATGAGAAATTAAATAAATTAGCTTTGAAAGCAATCTGAAGAGATGTTCATTGTCAATTTCTTTGAGCACAGCCTGCTCCGCTCTGGACACTACCCCCGCCACGTAAGCAGAGTCTGTTACCAAATTAATTGGTTCCGAGAACTTCTCAAAGGCTCTTACCACTGCAGCTAGTTCAGCCACTTGGGGGGGATCCCTCCACAAACTCCACATCAGCTTCCCAACGCTGAGTCTGAGGATTTCTCCAAGTCATCACCGACTTGTGGGAAGCCCCGGATGCGTCCGTGAACACTGTGAGAGCCTTGAGTGGTCTCCGACTCCTCTTCTCACGAGGAATGAGGTGGAATTCCTCATTGAGCAACTTGTGAGACGGGGCATGGACTGATATTTGTCCCCTGTAGCTGTCCAGAGACAACTGGAGACTGGCATTGCTCTGGAGCAAATGCTCAAACATCTCTTTGGTCAATCTCTTGGGAGAGTTCCTTCCCTCCTTAGAAAGTTTGACCGGAAGGTGAATACATGTAAAGTCACAACCAGCCAGCTCACACAATCTCACCCTTGCCTTCCGAATCAGTTGAGCTATCAACTCTTGTGGCTCAGTGATGGTCTTGGATCTTTGGTGAGAGAGGAAGACCCACTCTATGATCAAGAGTGAATCTCTCTGCCCTTCAATCCATTGAAAAATCAAACCATGCAAATGTGGCAGTTTTCCTAGAACAATGAATTGGAAAGGTATGTTTGGCTCACATCGATGAGCCTGCCTCTCTGATAAGGCCTTCTGTACCTTTTTGATTGCTGTCTTTGCCTCTGGGGTCAGTTCCCTGGGAGAAACCAGCTCTTTCTCCCCCTTTAATAAATTGAAGAGAGGGTCTAAATCTTCATTTGTGAGGCCTAGCCAAGGTCTTACCCAATTCAAAGACCCACACAAGGAGTGGAGATCTGCTAGGGTTTTGGGATTACACTCAATTTCCAATTTCTGCGGAACAATGGTCCTTGCAGCTATTTGTAGACCCAGGTACTTCCAAGGTGGCATCCTTTGAACTTTATCTTCTATTCGGTTCTATGTGGTTAACTTTCATGTCTTGTGAAATGTTTTGCAGGCCCACTGTAATTACTGTCTAATCAGTAGATGTTTCTGGTTTTCTGGGCAGGCCTTGGCGAAGTGTCCTGGCCTTTTGCAGCGGTGGCAGATGATGTGCTGCAGCTGGTCTGATGACATCGGTTGCCTCCTTGCTCCTGGTGCTGCAGCTGCCACAGGCTTTGGGTGTGTCAGTCCTGGATTCCTTTCAGATGCACTGAAAAGCTCTACTTTCTTGGTACAGGCTTCTATCATCTGTGCGAGACTAGGCGATGGGTCAAGGGGAAGGCTAAGAATGATTCTACGACAGGTCCCATTACCATTCTTCTGAGCTATCTCTTTAATCAATTCTGCCTGTACCTCTGGGTCTTGCACTTGTCTTTCTACTTGACTTTTCAGACGGTCCACAAACTGCAAGAAATTCTCGGAAGGAAACTGTTTAATGTTAACATAACTGGTCTTTATCTCAGGTGATGGAATCTGATAAAAAGTCTTTTCTGCAGCATTACAGATCTTATTTAAAACTGACTTGGATAACAACCGAATTTGCTCATTCACACTAGATAAATCACCTTCACCGCACAAATGATCATGTGTGATGTCATTGTAATCGCTGTCCTGAGCATCAGGAGTTTGCTGAATTTCCTGCAATACTGTTTTCAATGTTTTTTTTCCATAATCCTTCCTATAGGTCATACTCTGAGGGAGTTAATAGGCATCTGAATAAATCTTTAATATCACTGGGTACCATCTCCTTTGAATTGAAGGTAGCTTTCATCATGCTCTTAAATATTTCACTAGATTTCCCAAATTGTTTCTGCATTTTACACAGCTCTTTTTTTTTTTTTTTTTTTTTTTTTTTATCTTGGCATGAAAAAGGCAAATACTCTCTACGCACGTGTCTTTTGTCTACATATACTACAGGAGCCACAGATGGTATGCTCTCTTCATCATTATTCTGAGTTGCTAAAAATCTTGCTGCTTCTCCATTGCCCAGGCAGCCAGAGGGTGTTGTCCCACCCCCTCCCTGGGATCCAGCAACAGGCAGTTCTTCCCTCCTCCCCTGGGGCCCAGGTTAGGCTGCTCTTTAGCCCTTGCTGCGGGGGACCACCCCCCGCTTCCGCTGCTGCGGGCTGGCAGCCGCCCTTCATTATCTATCCCCCCATCCGCGCTGGGAGCAGTGGTTGTAAGGCACCCTCCCCTCTCCCCCTTCGCGCGGCCGCTGGGAGGGAGGGGGAGGCACTGGGGAGAAGGGTGGGGTGGGGGATTGGGTGAGAGATATGGGGTCGGGACGGGAATTGGGGGGAAGAAGGGATAGTGGGAAGGAGGAATACAATGCCGTTCGCCATCAGGGATAACCGCGTGGTGCGAGCCTCCAAGGGTCTCATCTACGTGGCCAGAGCCCCGAGAGGAAGAAAGAAAAAAAAAAATTGCATCTTGCTGAGAGAAAACAGGTGGGAGAGGAGGGTATAAGGACGATGGGTGGGTTTGACGAGCAGAATCCAGTACGGAATCAGGGAATCCGTGCTTCTTGGGAACAGGGAATTGCTGAGAGGTTTTGCATGGCTGTTTGCTGTTTTCTGCTTCTAACAGCTTCTTGCGTACTTGTAAGAATATTGGAATAAATAAAGAAATTTTGTTTTCCTCATTTTCAACTTTTAAAGTTATTAATTTTCCCACGTCATCCCAAAATGAAACAGAATTTATATCTTGTAGAGTACTGTCTGGAATCTCAGCTGACAGCCAGGAAATAAATTTGATTAAGAGCTTATCAGGAAATTCTAGACCTGTTGAAATGTTTTTAAGTTGTTTAAAAGCACTCTTTTGATTTCTCGATAAACGTATGCCCATGTTTCTGATGTTTTAAAAGGCAAACTGTTCAAAAAACCTCAACCCCTGACGTGAAAAACCAAAGACGCCGCTGCGTCCCGCTCGCTCCCGAGGTATCAGGGGCAAGGCGGGCTGGCCGCGGCTCGGGGCGGCCGTCTCTGGCCGCTTTTCCCGACTGCGGGGACACGGGCAGGGGGGTGTCCCGGTGCCGGCTTCTGTCCCGGGGCCCTCCCGTAGCTAGCCCACCCCAAAAACGCGCGGTTCTCCCCAGTACACAGAACTCAGCCGTTCCACAGAAAGAAAAAAAGTCTCTAACTGCGTTACGCAAGCACACTCCGGCGCAGGGTCCTAAAGCCTTCTCACTATTAAACTATAGGGATCTTCTAGCGGACCCCGCAGCACGTGTTGCAACGTCAGGGTTTTCTGTCTAAAGGTCGACTCACTTTAGTAGTAAAAGCGAACTCCCGACCCTGTCCTGGCACCCCGAGCTGTTCGAAAACAGCCGATAGTGGCCAGGTTATGAATTCCAATTGTCCTAGGGTAACTTATGATGCTTGTATCCCCAGTCGTCTGTTCTGTTTCTGCTGTATATTGAGTCCTGTGCCTTTAAGACTGGTTCTAAGAGCAAGGAGAAGCGCAGAGTTTGTTTTGAGAAAACTGCCTGACTCCTCCACATTCTTCTGCAGACGGGGTGTTCGGCAGAGGCTTGGAGAGACTGCAGGACAGAGATCTTTTTTTTCTTTTATTTTTTGCTTTTAGTTAGTTTCAGCTAGCTAGGGCAGAGAAGTTCCCTGGAATGTTTTTTTTCCTTTTTCTTGGAACTGTTTAAACCTGCTCTGGACTGAAAACCCAGGGGAGCACTGGGGGCTGCACCTGCGGCCCACCGGGGCCTGGACCTCGGCATTTTCCAGCAGCGCCGGAGGGACTGGGACTGAGGAGAGACTGAGAGAGAGCTGAGCTACACCCACGGCAAGAACTTTCTCAATTTGCCATCTCACTCCAGAATGAGAGGTTTTATTGTTTTCATATTATTCATTCTTTATACTTGTATGCACTTCATTTGTTTAGTAAAATAGTTTTTTCCACTTTTCTCCAAAGAGGTTTTTTTTTTCCGGACCGGTTGGAGGGAGGGGCCACTTGGGCTTGCTTCCTTAGAGGGATCCTCTACAGGGGTTTTCTCCCAAATTTGTCCCAAACCAAGACACCAATACACATATATTTAATTCCAAACTGATCTACTATAGCTTGGGTTCCCCAGTGAGTTTTCTCGTGTATTCTATGCAAAATTTCCAGCGCTATTGCTTTTGGCAATACTTCTCATCCATCAGAGAGTTTCCATTTTCCATCCTGGTCTTTACATATTCCCATTTGAGATAACCTCTGCTCTTCTGTTTTAGTAAATCTGTTGTTATGGGGTGACTGTGTATCCCCAATCGTCTGTTGGGTGCAGGGGGGAGGGCAAGCGCGGTTTGTTTTTCCCCAGGAAAACTCTGCTCATCAGAGTGACCTTGAAGCGGGGGAGCTGGAACACGGCAAGACAAAAAAAGCTCTGTTGTTTTTTGCCCCGGCAGTTAGTTAGTTTAGTGCTAGCGTAGTTAGACGCTGTAGAATAGCTGAAGCTTTTTGCTTTTTTTTTTCTTTTTCTTTTTTTGTCCTTTTTTCCTTCCTTTTTGCTTTTTTTGTCCTCTCCTCAGAACTGTTCCAACCTCTCCGGACTAAGGACCTGGGGAAGCACCGGGGGCCTCCACAGGGGATCCACCCCACCAAGACCAGCCCTGCACATCTCCTTTTCTCCCAGCGTCAGCAGAGACGGAGCGGTGGAGCACAGTGACGACCCTCGAGGAGACTTTCTTTAAGTTTGTTATCCCTCCGTAAGCGGCACGAAGCTCTTGTCATCGGGTATTGTGCTAGGAGTGCTTTGCCTGTTTAATAAACAGGTTTTTTCCACTTCTCTCTGAGGAAATCTTTTTTTCCCGAACCAGTTAGAGGAAGGGAGGGGGGCCCCGTGGGAGGGTTTCTCCCAAAATCTGCCTAAAACCACCACATCTGTATTCTGCTTTCTCCTCATCCAATGACTCTGTCCCGGGCCCCCCTTTTTCTTTTTGTCGTATTATCATTAGAGCGGCTTTCTTGGCTTCCTGATCTGCTGCATTGTTTCCTCTACTTCAAAAATCTATTCTTCTCTGATGTCTTCTCAAATGTACCACCGCAATTTTCTTAGGTTTTCTCAATGCTATTAATACCCTTTTGATTAATTCCTGATGTATTAAATCCTTTCCCTGGGAGTTCATTAATCCCCTTTTTTCCCATATTTTCCCAAAGGTGTGCACTACCCCAAATGCATATTTAGAGTCTGTATAAATTGTCCCTTCTTTATCTTTTAATCTTTCTAACGCTCTTAATACAGCATACAATTCACAGGCTTGTGCAGACCAAGTTTTATTCAGGGGGCCTGATTCTATAACCTCTAGTTCCGGTCCCCCTATAATTGCATGGCCTGGCACTCTTTTTCCTTGTGTAACCCGTGATGATCCATCTACAAATAGCCTTTCCCCTGTTTCTAATTCTTCCTTCTCTAAGTCTGGTCTTATTTTAGTTTGCTCCTCAATAGTTGTCATGCAGTTATGAGCTAATTCCTTTTCATCCGGCTCCTCATATAAAAATTGGGCCGGATTTTACAAGCCCATCACTTCTAGGGTCAATTTAGGGGAGTCTAGAAGGATGCCTTCATATTTTAAAAGTCTGGAGTCTGTAATCCACTTATCTGCTTTTTTTGTTGTAAAATTCCCCTAATATTATGAGGAGATAACACCTTTAATTCGCTGTTAAATGTTATTTTGTGTGCTTCTTCCGTCAGGAGCGCACAGGCTACAACTACTTCTAAGCAAGTAGGCCATCCTTTACTGATTTTACTTTAAAAGGCTCCCCCTTTGCCCCAACTACCAGGGCAGTTTCTCGGGCAAAGGTGCACCCAAGGGGCAGTTTTTGAATGGTTGATCTTTCAGCCCCTGTGTCTACCAGGAACTCGAATTCTTGGCGCTGGGGACTTATCTTTTATTAAGGGCTCTTGGTGTGTCCTGGTCCCCAGCAAATAGAGTCCCTGACCTGCTGGGCATCCCAAATGCGCATTCCTGCACGTCTAATCATGTTTTTCTCTTCAGATGTAAAAAGGATGCCCATATGGATTGTAATTCATCCCAAGCATAAATATTGGGACCTAGGAATTGGTCCACTCTCTCTGATACTCCTAGTGGATCTTCTAACAAGTTCCCCATTTCCTTTCTGAAGTCCCATACATCCCCTGAGCTTAGTGGGACAGAGATAAACCCTATTTCAGCCTGAGGTCCCCCCATGGGCATTTCCCTTAAAGGGTATAAATTCTGTTGTCTCGCCCTTTGTCTAGTCATCGGACCTCTAGGTGGGGCCTCAGCTTGTTCCTGTGCATTTTCATTATCCGGGAGTGGAGGGGCTTGTGGTGGTACATACGGTGGTGGAACTAAGGGAACTTCTTCCTCTCGTTTCCCTCTTTTCTTATCTTCACGAGAGTCAGGTTTTTCTTTTAGGCTTAATAAAAACACTCCCGGGGTCTCAACCCATATACTTGCATAGTCGCTTTCCTCCTGACTAAAGGAGTCTTAGTGCTTACCCATAAGTTGTGTTTCTGCCTAACCCAATCATTGTCAAATACAGGCAAAAAACCCCCACATTCCTAGATATTTCTTTCCCACCCCATACTTCTATACAATAGTGTATCATTTTGGCCTTATCCTTATCTCTAGTCCCAGGATACGGCTTCCATTCAGCTAGCATGAATCCTAACGGACTGTCTTTAGGTGGGAGATTTCATGGGTGGAGGGGGCTTGCTCTTCCCCTGTCCCATCTTCTGGAGTGCCTTCTATCACACGTGTGCAACCAATCGCTTCCCCTTGTTCGTGGCCCACGCCCTCGCGGGCAATGGGAACCGCACTACTGAGGGTCCACACTCGCTTGGGGTGTCCGGCTGCCGGCTCCCCTCTCACACAGCACACTCAGCACACTCCAGGATACCCGACCCCGACTGAACGGCTTGCCGTGTGTAATTCCACACAATACTTACGCGTCCTGCGTCTTCGTCCGGACCTTTGTGCACAAAGTTTATAGGGTCGACCGGTCTCCTTTGCTTATGTCCCGAGTTTTAGGTTCGTCGGTGAGAGCGGGGTAGGTTACAGAAATCCTGGGGCCACCTGAGGTGGGGCGCTTCCCCAGTATTCCTATTCTACCGGAACATTCTCATCCGAGTCGCGGCACCAAATTGTTATAAATTGCACAACTCAAGATTTAGTCCCAATTAGAATTTTATTAATTACAGCAAGCGGGGCATAAGCAAATACAGCGCTGGGCGACAGGTGGTCTGCACCCCGCCAACTGCCGCACGGTTATGGTCTTCCAGTCCCGTTTTATACAGTTTTTTATCGTGTGGGTTTCGCAGTGTGTGTTATCTTGTTGCTAAGAGGCCGTCTTCTATCTTCCGAAAACAGTTACAGTTCCTTTTCCTGAAACTCAAAAGCCTTGTTAAGCAATAGCACATGTGTCTAAAAAATCCTGAGTCATCCTGTGTTTGCAAGTTCAAAGGTTCTCTTAAAAGTCAGGAGTCATCCTGTGTTTGCAAGTTTAAAAAGTCATGAGTCATCCTGTGTTTGCAAGTTCAATGAACAAAGCATTAACCCATTACACCAGGACCATTTCCTATGCAGGATGTGCTACACAGGTATTTCTGATTTTCTTCTTTTTTGGAGCAGAGTATTCCCTCCTAACCATCATCAGCTACGACCGCTATGTGTCCATCTGCAAACCCCTGCACTACGGGACCCTCCTGGGCAGCAGAGCTTGTGCCCACATGGCAGCAGCTGCCTGGGCCAGTGCCTTTCTCTATTCACTGCTGCACACCGCCAATACATTTTCCCTGCCCCTGTGCCATGGCAATGCCCTGGGCCAGTTCTTCTGTGAAATCCCCCAGATCCTCAAACTCTCCTGCTCACACTCCTACCTCAGGGAACTTGGGCTCATTGCTGTTAGTGCCTGTTTAGGACTCAGTTGTTTTGTGTTCATTGTTTTCTCCTATGTGCAGTTCTTCAGAGCGGTGCTGAGGATCCCCTCTGAGCAGGGACGGCACAAAGCCTTTTCCACCTGCCTCCCTCACCTGGCCATGCTCTCCCTGTTCCTCAGCACTGCAGCATTTGCTCACCTGAAGCCCCCCTCCATCTCCTCCCCATCCCTGGATCTGGCAGTGTCAGTTCTGTACTCAGTGGTGACTCCAGCCCTGAACCCCCTCATCTACAGCCTGAGGAACCAGGAGCTCAAGGCTGCAGCCTGGAGACTGATGACTGGATGGTGTCAGGGACATTAAACTGCTGGCCAGTTTCTGAAAATCACTTTTAATAAAAGCAATCTTTGATAGTTCCTGTTGGTTTCATTTTGGAGGTTCTTTTCCTTGTTTTACTTTTTTAATAGTGTCCACAAAGAAAGGGAATTTCTTTTGCCATTTCTCATTTTGTTTCTCTCCACCTTCCCTGTGGCCACAAACTCCATCAATGAGGGGCTGCACTCCTGGTGGCTTTAAATGAACTCAATGATCTCTGTCATGGGTTGATGCAGTTTTGTTTCTAGTTATAGAGAAATGTGGAATGTTTTTTCCTTGCCAGGCCCTTGGAGTTGCTTTTGGGGGGGAGAGGACAGGGATCTATCAGAAAGCTAGCCAAGATATTGGCAGCTAGTTTAGGTACTGAAGATGCCAAATGTGACTTTGGGAAGTCCCCATTTAAAATCCTCATCCCCAGCAGATCACTCTCTTCTGTCTAGAACAGCCATGAGGTAACACCTTGGGCAGCAGAGGGGCCCGGGTCAGGTCCTGCTGCCCTCCGGGAGCTGCTGCCTGCACAGGGAGTGACCTGGGCCGGCTGAGCCCCTTTCCCCCGGCTGACAACGGGAGAGAAAAGAGAACAGCTCAGCAATGCCACGTGCTGAGGCTGCAGCAGAAGGGGCAAAGCCATGGCACAGCTCAGGAACGGCTGGCAGCAGAGAAAGAAAGCCTGCAGCTTTGTAACAGCTCCAAGCTGAGCCACCCTCAATAAAACCAAGGAGTGGAAAGGAAAGCATCCAGCAGCCTCCCCCATCAGCAGGGCTTTGCTTTGGGTTCTACAGTGCATGGTAGCCTGAGGCAGAGAGCACATGGCCACTGCAGGCCTGGGCAGATTTAACCCTCTCCTGGGAACATGGAGCTTCTAAAGCATAACCTTTCCCTGAGAGAGAGAAGAAAGAAAACAGATGGTACGTACAACAGCCACCACATGAAGTCAGTGGATTAGAAGTGAAAGAACTGATAATATTATTGGAACGAGATTGAAGAAATGGACATTTTTAACCTGACTTTTCTGGGATAAACTATGGACAAATGGACTGCTATTTGTAGCATCTTAATGTTGTTGGGGGAATGCTGATTCTAATAAAAACTGAGGACTGATGTGATTGAGATTTAATTGAGAATTTCATGGCCCTCAGTCCTGGGTTAAAAGGAGATCTCAGCCTTTGAGACAAAGATGATTGTAGACTAGAGGAAGCATTCTTAAATGGTACACCAGATACACTGAGAGGCACATAAGTAGCCAAGGGAAAGGCTGCTAATGGATGGAACAGCACAATCTGCAAAAACTCTGGGCAGTTGCAGATTTGTGACATTGGGAGCCACTGGACTATTTTGTCTTGTGGTGAGTGTCTCCATGAGACTCTAGAGATACTCCTCCCAAAGTAATGAAAGATGATGTTTAAAAGGTGAAACTGACTGAAAATCAGAAGTTGTGTCTTTCTATGTTGTTTTGTAAGAAAGTGAACAGTTTGTAAGGGGAGGGAAGAGTGGTTTTGGAGTTTTATTCTGTTTTGTTTTAGTTTTTTTTCCCCAACTTTCTTTTTCTACTAGTGTGTGCTAATAAACTATTTGTTCATTTTTAAGCTTGAGCCTGCTTTGCTTTTTCTCCCAATCTCTCTCCCACACAAAAGGAATAAACACTAAGACCACTACACTAAATTTGGCAACCAGAATTTGGTGAACGTGAAACCACTACATAAAGAAAATCTGTCCTTTTCCTTACTAAGTTGAAGCTACAACTTAATGCAAGTATGTATTGAAAGACAATGACTGCCATAATCCCCTTTTTATTTTTCGGTCACTAATGGATACCTCCCTGAAGGATAGAGAACAACTCAAAACTGTTGTGCATGCAATGAAGAAAATGCAACACAAAACTGATGACGAGCTTAGAAAACCTGTTTTAATCCATGTCACCGTTTCTCAAAACATCTACTTAAACTGACAATAAATTAAGCTGATTTTCTCCATGTTGAGGCAGTTTTGCAATGAAGCAGCAACGTGTCATGATGCTAATTAAGAATCTGGCATTGCCTGTAATGTTCACTGCTGCAAGGTGTATCAGTACACAGCAAGGCAGACTGGGTTATCACAGTTATTCCTCCCCTCCCCTCCTGTACATCCCATTGTCTCCTCTGCAGAAGTCACAGGCTATGAAAACAAGGCAAAGTTGCTCCCGATTTTTCTTCTCCCACAGCACTTGTTAGGCACCATGTTTTTTCAAAGGACTGCATGTGCCTCTCCCCAGCTTGCTTCTTTCTCATTCTACAAAAGCAGAGAGCTGCAGGAGTTTCAGGCATGTGAGTGCCTGATCTCTCTTTCCCTCGGAAGGCTCTGCCTCCCAGAGCCCTGGTTCCCTGCTGTGCTTTGCCATGAGAGCCATTCAAGCCCCAAACACAAGGGCAGTGGGCTCCAACTGCAAAGCCTCTCTTTGCACTGGGATTGC
>NW_026690249.1:0-21561 GCF_015227805.2 Hirundo rustica
GCTCCATTCCAAGCACGGTCCCCACGTATTAAAAATGTTCCTGGTGGAAGGCATTGCCCTGGCTTGCCAGTCAAATTACATTTGGAATAAAGTTGTTGGTGTACACTGCTACTAGATAGTCAAGCTGAATTTACTGCAGCCCATTTCTGGCTATGTATATTTAGATGCAGCTCTCTGGGGGGCTCAGAACACACCGAACCTCCCTCACTTCTATTTGTAAAGCTGGTATTCATGCATTCAAGGAGGTCTAATTCTTCAGGTGGTGAAGTAAGCGTATCATCAAGTTGCTCTATAATTTTACACTGCTAGCCTTCACCAGCCTGGGTGACTATGAAACCTGACATTCACACCGTGCTGTTTGCCACAGTAAAATTCAGCATTGTCTCATTTTTCACATAACCTTTAAGTTCGTGAGGGCTCCAAAGGGGTGTTCCTGTTAAACAACTTCTGAATGGGTCTTGGGGATTGGCCAGGCTAAGGCAATTAGAATCCTGTCCAGTCATTTTGGCAAAGGTCACCCATACATTAGTTCTCTTAGAAAATTGATGAGCTAGTGAGAAGATCCTGCAACGCTTGTTGACACCATGAGCAGAAGACACACAACACGCAAGAACGTCTTACCATGCAGACCTGCCACATCTCTCTCTTAATGGCCCACACTGTCTGCGCAAATCCCCAATCTGCTACTCCACCAAAATCATCAGGAACAGGGTTAGGTATTCTCAACACTACCTGTGCTGCTTGATAAAAGGCACCAAGGGTACCACTATAGCAATGGTCACACAAACCACCCTCACGCCAAAGCTTTGGCGTCTCTCTCTCAAATTGTGCACCACAAACTCCTCAGCTCACTTCTATAACTATTACTCCCTGACACTGAGGACACTCCTTTTCCTGCCACTCATGCAAGTCCTGGGAAAGTTCCAATGATCCCAAGGGGCCTTGGTGACCAAAAATGCATGCTACAACCCAGCCTGGGTCAGGAGGGCGTTGTTCGCCAGTGGTCTCAGCTACCAGCTGTCTCAGCAAGGACTTGATGATCTGTGCTCTTCTTCTTTTCTTTCTCTGCTTGTTGAGTCCATTTACTCGGTACCCATTGTGGTCCAGATGCTGTGGAGACACAAGAGTATCCCCGTCCAGTAAATATCCCCGTCCAGTAAATAGGAGTGGGCTAGGACCTTCCCATTGACCAGTTTTTGGATCTTGATATCTAACAAATATTTCTGATTGTTGCAGCTTATTGTGTTTACTATAATGCAACATAGTAGGGGGTAATTCAGCATTCCCAGCTAAACTTAAGAAGTTCAAAGTAAACAGTGCTTTGCACAACTGATTGTGCAAATCCCTGTCATCTGTATCTTTCTGTTTGTCTAATAGTTCCTTTAGGGTTTGATTAGCTCTTTCTACTATAGCTTGACCTCTGGAGCTATGAGGGATCCCAGTTACATGTTTGACTCCCCAGCATTGTAAAAATCTATTCACACGCTGGCATACATATTCCGGTCCTTTGTCTGTTTTTATAGTCTGGGGAACCCCCAAAATGGCAAAACATGCTAATAAGTGCTGAATAACGTGTATTGCTCATTCCCCTGTTTGTGCTGTTGCCCATATCATGTGAGAAAAGGTATCTACAGTAACGTGGACATATTTTTGACGACCAAATTCCAGTACATGCATAACATCCATTTGCCATAGCTCACAAGCAATTAGGCCTCGCTGATTTACTCCCAGTCCTAAACTACCACTGTGTCTACTACACTGATCACATGATTTTACAAAGCCCTGGACATCCGTCCAACTTAATTGAAACTGTCTCTTCAACATTTTCGCGGACTGGTGAAAACATGCTGTGACTCTGCCGAGCCATTTCAAACGAGTCCACAGGAGCAGTAGAACTTAGCATGACCAATCGATCTGCTCTGTCATTGCCTTCCCCCAGTCCTAACATAGTTTGATGGCTTCTGATATGCATAATGCAACACGGCACTGTTTGAACCTTTATGGTTCATTGGAGCTGAATAAACAGTCTTACCAAAATTTCTCTTAGGCATACTCAGTAGTGCTTCTTCAATGAGTTGTACCACTCCTACTACATATAGTGAGTCAGAGACAATATTTAAGTCCTCATCTCTCCACTGCCCGAGGGCCCATATTACTGCTCGTAGTTCTAATGTTCCTAATGAATCTTCTGCCATTCCTTGTATCTTATGATGGTGCCAGCTAGAATCTTTCTGCCATGCACAGACAGCTAGCCGTGTTTTCCGGCCTGCATCTGTAAACACTGTCTGTGCTTCTGGTAATGGTTGGGACTGCACATTCAGCCATGGCTGCTGTTCCTGTTGGTCCAAGAAGCATAAAGCTGGATGGCTCATCTTTTCAGCCCGAATTTGACCAGGAAAGCCTGATAATGCAAGCTGCAGTTTCGATGAGTTGGCTAGTAACCACTCTAGTGCAGCCGTTCTCAATGGCATCGCTATTGTTGCTGGTTCTTTTCCAGAAACTTCTTTACATCTCTGCCTGCCTTTTTGAAGTAGCTTAGCCACAACCTCCATTCTTTGCCAGACACTCCAAGGGGCAGACTGAGGTGGAAAGAGCCATTCTAAGATTTTGCAAGCCATTTTTTCAGTCTTCATCAGGCACACCAGATGTTGATTTTCCTGCATCAGTTCCTGTCCCTGTCCATGTTCCGGTTTTCCCCCTTTTTCTTTTTGCCATGTCAGCACTTGGAGCAGGAGTGCAAATGGGCCTTTTATAAGATTGCCAGTGTACAGGGACACTGGGATATCAGGGAATGCACGATCAGCGGCTGCATTAGCAACTTTGTGTAGCACAGTCTGTAAGTGACTAGAAAGAGCTGGAGTCCAATTTATGGGAAGGGCTGGATCGGTACCTCTCAAGAGGGTGGTAAATTGTGCTAGGTCCTCATTTGTCAATCCAACAATTGGATGCAACCATTGTAATTCTCCTGTCAACTGTTGGACATCTGATAGCGTTTGGATCACAGTTTTAATAGCTGGTTTTTATGGTTGGACCGTGGCTGTAGTTATCATCCACCCTAAATAATTCCAAGGAGATGAGCGTTGAACTTTTTCTGAGGCGACAACCAGGCCCTTTGTAGACAATCTAGCTGTGATGTCAGACAACATGCTGTCTGTAATCGGTGAAGCTTGACAAAATAAGATGTCATCCATAGAATGATAAATGATTGTCTCAGAAAACTGCTTTTGGATTGGCTGCAAAGCCCAGGCAACATAAAGCTGACACATAGTGGGGCTGTTGCACATTCCCTGTGGAAGGACCACCCACTCAAATCATTGGGCGGGCTCAGCCTTATTGATAGATGGCAAAGTAAATGCAAATAGCACAGTGTCTTGTGGTTGTAATGGAATCGTGAAAAAACAGTCTTTTAAATCGATGATGGCGAGATGCCATCCATCTGGGAACATGGTAGCGAGCGACATACCAGGTTGCAGTGCTCCCATTGGCCACATTTGGTCATTTACCTTTCGTAGATCATGCAGCAATTGCCATTTTCCAGTCTTTTTTGGGATAACAAAGATAGGTGTATTCCATGGACTGATGGACAGCTTAATGTGCCCATCTTGAAGTTGTTCTTGTACTAATTCATGTGAGATGCGGAGCCTCTCCTGGGTGAGTGGCCATTGCTCCACCCAAACAAGGTCATCTGTTTTCCAGCAGATTGCAGGGGTGGGAGGCTCCTGGGCAATGGCCACTACTGAAAATTCACTCCTGGGACTGACTGCTGTAGCTCCTGACTGGCTTAGGGCATCCTGAGGTTACCTGGAAGAACTATTACGTATGGTCGCAATGTTACTTTCTGTCCCTCAGGCAGTTGAAGGGTAATGGGATGTTGGCTTTGCAATGGTTGTTGGCCACCTCCTGCTCCTTAAACTGTCTTGATGGATTGTACAAGAGGCCAGGATCAGGGCCATGCCTTTTTATCGAGAATGGTGACATCTGCCCCGGTATCAGTCATAACTTTGCTCAAGGTATGTTCCCAGGTGCCCCAAGATAACTTTAAGGGCATTTGTTGGACCAGGTTGACTAAGGCCTCAACAGCAGACCCAAATCCTTGTGACCCTCTTTGTGGGGCAGATTGAAAAACATCTGATTCCACAGCTTCCTTTGTGTACAATACTAACTGAGCAATGCGTGTGCCCTTTTTAATAGTCATTGGGTGATGTAAAGTGTAGGCTACTACTTGAATTTCTCCTGTGTAATCTGCATCAATTACTCCAGGTAAAACAATCAGTCTGGCCAAGCCAGTAGAGGATCTGCCTAGTAGCAATGGTCCTAGTGCACTGTTCTTATCATATATTGGACCAGTAACTCCAGTGGGGATGCGTTGCACTCGAGAATCGATCAAAGTTACATCTACTGCTGCTGCCAAATCGGTCCCCTGGCTTCCTCTTGTGGCTGGTGGTGGTAGTTCCTTGATAGTGTTGGCCCGGCCATTTGTGTCTCAGTGCGTGGACATGACGTGCTGTTCCGGCCATTTTTTGTCTTTCGGCAGGCATTTGTGGCATGGGTGTCTTGTTGGCAGATGTCACACCACACGGTGGCTGTGCATGTTTTCCGAAGGTGTCCTTGAACTCCGCACCTAAAACAACTTGTAGAAATGCCACTTTCTCCTTTTTTTCTGAAGGGAAGTTGTTGTTTCTCTAACTTTTGTACTGCAGTGGTGATAACATTTGTAGCAGGTTTTATTGCAGCAGCTACTGCCTTGGCAATGGCTCATCCTTGTTGACCTTGCTCAGCTCGCAATGACAAGTCGATCATGTTGGCTACTTCGGCTCCTTGGGGAAGGGTGGCTAATATGGATTTAGTCTTGGGATTAGCATTTTCAAAGGCTAATATTTTAAACATTCCTTGTTTAGAGGCTTCATCCATCCCGGGGTGATTGGTAAGAGCCTGTGATAGCCGGTCTATGAAGTGTGTAAACTTCTCAGTTAGGCCCTGTTGTACAGCTGTGAACAATGGTGACGGTGAGGAATCTGGCACTGCATAATAAGCTTGCCGAGCAGTTGATGCCATAAGTTGAAGCAGCGGCAAAGGTTATTGTAATTGCAGATTTATGTTGGCAAATCTCCCATCTCCAGTAACCATGTCAGCTGTCAGTCTGAACAGAATATCATTTTGCTCTCTGGGGCGATTCGCTTCCACCTTAGCCAGTCGCACCCATTCCCGCTGCCAAACTAGGTATCGTGATGGAGATAACAAGTCGGGCAATATTCGCGCAATCCAGTGGAGAATTGATGTCTGCAGTATGAATCCAATCTAACATTGCTCGAGCAGTTTCAGATATCAAGCTGTGCTCTTTTATTGTATTTTTTTTTTTTTTTTGCCTGTTGCAAGATTTTCCATTCATGCTGCTCACACACAGGATTGCCATCTCTGAACATGACAGGACACACTACAGGACATGTCCTGTGTCCTGCGGGTTCCCACTGTCCTTCTTGTATAACATCACATATAATTTTGGAACATCAAGTCACGGAGGGGGGCAGGCAAAGGTGTTGCCTGGGAATTGCTTTCTGCAGTTTGTTCTAGCAATTGTTGCATTGGAGTTAACTGGGAGCTGAATGATGTTGGCTCCTCCTGATTTTTAGCATTTATTGTAGATAGTTCTTGGGCTTTTCCCAGCAGCAGTTTAGTTGCTGCTTGCCCTTGCTCATCCAGGCGTTGCATCACTGCCTGAATTTGATCAGTCAGTTCTTTTAAACCAATCGTGTGTCCTGCCGGGGGTTCTGCTGGGGGTTCTGCTCCATCACTGGGGTCCTCCTCTAATTCGTCCAGCAGCGGAACATTGTCGTGAGAAGGTGGTCGACAGCAGGGGTCAGGGGTTCCCCTCTCTTGGTCGACCGGTGTCTCTTTGGGCACAGCCAGGAAAGGGGGGCACTCCGCGCATGCATTCTGGGAGCGGTGGTGCTGGGACCAGCCCCGGCCCTGGCCCCGGCCCATGGTGGCAGCAGCGGTGGTGCGGACTCCTGGGGGCCGCTTCCTCCTCATCCTGCCTGTTGCTACAGGGCAGCTGGGGCGGCAGGGGCGGCAGGCACGATGGAGCTGCTGCCGCGGAGGGACGGGGGCGGTCCGTGGGCCGGGAGCTGCGAGCCGGGCATCAACCAGCGACAGTGCCGGGGCGCCAGAGGCAGCAGGAGGGCTCGGCAGGGGCCCCGCGGCACCTCCCCGACTTCACGGTGCTGCGGAGTTGTTAAATGTCCATTTCCCCGCTCCCAGTTAATCAGCTTTGCAGTACTTTTTCTGCTACTGTTTTCCCTCTCTCAGAGAGTATAATAATAAATAACTTCAATGCAGCAGCAAATTCACATTCCATGCTTGTCTCATCAATGGGGCAGGGAAGTGAGTACTCAAAGCCTTCCACCTTTTTTCAAGAAACTGCCCCCTGTTCCCCTTACCATCTCAGCCTTGCACTCTTTGCAAGGACGGTGAGCTTCTGCCTCAATGCAGCTGCATCTGTCGGTGAGTTCAGCGTCCAACTGCTCAGTGTCCCACCGCTAATTTCTCCTCCAGGTCGTCACCCCAAGGTCCGAAGTTCGGGCGCCAATTGAAGGTGATTTTTGAAAAGAAAGAAAAACAAAATGAAAACAAAAACAAAAACAGGGGTAACAGCCAGAGTCAAACACCTTCTTCACAGAAGTAGCGGTGAATGCTCCACTTATTGAGGGTACACAGGGTTCTTTTATACATATATCATTCTTGTGCATAAGCTGTTCACACAGCATTTTACTGCTCGCTATTGGCTAGTGTTATCTGCATAAACATTCCTTTGCAGTTACCTGTTTACACTTTGTTGATGGAAAAGCTGGTTCTCAGGCTCAGTGTCCTGGTTCTCAGGCTCATTGTCCTTGACAGTGCTAAAACAACAGAACTTTCCTAGCATTGTCAGGCCTCTCTGTGTCTGTCTCAAAAATACTGTGACAAAACACATGGGGGCATGGCACAGAAAAACCATTCCCCCCATCCTCCCCAAAAAACACTAAAATCTCAACCAGCCATCACCCCACCACCACCACCAAAAAAAAAACAAAAAAACAAAAAAAAACCAAAAAAAAAAAACAAACAAAAAACCCCCAAACAAACAAAAAAACAAACAAAAAAAAACCCCACACCAATTCCAAAACACAAAACCACAAACCAACCACTTCCACCCTGTCCTCCTGCACCTTCCCAGGGACCCCAACCCCGTGGGAATGCCCCCGGAAGGGGACAAAAAGCTGCTCCCCTGCAGGCACTTGGAACACCCACCTGCGGCCCGGCCCTGGCACACGGCTCCCGGCAGCTGCCCCGCTGGCGCAGGCGGGGCTTTGGAGCAGGGAGGCTCTGCGGGACCCCCCGGGCTCTGCCCCCTCCCAGTCCGTGCCCGCCCCGGGGCTGACCTTCAGCCCGGGCTCTCTCGCTGTGCCCGGCTCCTGCACAGTCCCCGGCTCTCAGTTCCTTGGCCCCCTGGGCTCTCCTCTGGGGCTCAGAGAACACCCGGCAATGGAACCTTGCCATGAAAAGGAACCATTTTGGTGCTCCCTAGCTAGGCATGAACTGAAACTTTGTTCCTTTTGCCCAGAGGCCCCCAGGGCATTTTCTGCACAGAGTTCCAGCCCCTGTATTTGCTGAAGGCTCTCTCTGCAAATGTCACGCTGCCAGGACCCTGTCCTTGCTGTCACCTGCTGTGGCTGGGCATGAACAGAGCTCCTGCACTTGCATTTCCAGCTGCTGTGCAACCAAAGCTGAGGCATCTGGAGCTGCCTGAATGCAACAACTGGAATATGAGCCTCTCTCTCTCGAGGGGGAAATCTCCCCCTCCTGTGCCAGCCCGTGCCAATGCTGCCATTCTCTGCTGCTGCTGGGGCACTCGGGGCTCTGGCTGAGCAGGAAAGGTGACCCTGAGCCAGGAGCTTTCCTTGGCTGCAGCAAAGCCTTGGCACACAAAGACCTTCCTGGTGCTGTGCCCTGGGCCAGGAGGGATTGTGCCACCAGAGCTGAGCCTAAATTTCTTCTCACAGGCAGCTTTAGGGCACAGAACATGGAGAAGGCAGAGCTGATTCTCAGCTTTCTGCAGTTCTCTAGAAGGATCCAGTGTGGAAGCAGGTTGAGGACAGATTTTACGTTTGGAGGGAGAGGAATTCAGAGCCCTTTTCTCCCCTGTGAGCTGAGGGTCTGCATTTCCAATGGCCCTGCAGCTGCCCAAGGGGCCCTTTTTTGCTCAGCTGAGAACAATTCTGCTGAAATCCTGTCCTAAACCTGCTTTTCCTGCAAATGTGCCCAAGGAGTCCTCATTTTTTTCAGCCGCAGGTCTTGCGTGCATGCAGATGTTAGAACTGAGGGAAGGAACAGCTCAGCTGGGGGAAAGTTCTCTTTTTCTTGTTTGCTTTTCTTTTTGTTTTTGTTGTGGTTTTTTGTTTGGTTTTGTTTGGTTTGGTTTATTTTCCTGTTCTTTTGTTTTGATTGATTTTGTTGATTTTGGAGAGAGCTTTGTTTATTTAGGCTTTGTGGGGTTTTGGGGTTTTTTCCTTTTTTTGTTTCTGGTTTTGGTTCTTTTTTTAGGTAGTGGGGTTTTTTGTTTCCCTTTTTTTTTTTTTTTTTTTTTGGTCTTTTTTGGTCTTTTTTGTTTTTTAAATTAACTCCCCCTGGCAGCCCAGGGCACTGGGCAGAGCTCTGTAACTCTATGTGACACTTGCCTGTGGCACTGTGGAGGTGGCCAGGGGGACCTTCCCCGAGCTGTGTGCACAGCAATGCACATCAGCCCAGGCCGGGGGTGCTCAGTGCCCGGTCAGTTTTGCTGTCTGGCTGTGGCTCTGGACGCTTCCCTTGGAGCGTCTCCAGGCAGGGAACGTTGGAGCTGTCACCACCGTGGTGTCACAGAGAGGGGAATGCTGGGGCTGTCCCGCTCCTGCCCCGGCCCCAAGAGCTCTGCCAGCACCTGGAGGAGACACAAAGGCTGAGCCCAAGGGTGAGAACTGCAGAAGGGGCTGAGCTGGGAGGGAGGCAGCGGGATCATGGAGTCCAGGCCCTGGCCCTGCACAGACAGCCCAACAGTGGCAGCCTGGGCATTCCCGGGAGCGGTGTCCAAAGGCTCCTGGAGCTGCGGCAGCCTCACAGCTGTGACCATTCCCTGGGGAGCCTGGTGAGTGGTCAAGCCCCCTGTAGGGGAAGAAGCTTTTGCTGGTCTCCAGCCTGCAGCTGGCCTGGCCCAGCCCCAGCCGTTCCCTGGGGTGCATTCCCTGCTGGCCCCGGGGCAGAAGTCTCAGCTGCCCCTGCTGCTGTCCCTGGGCAGGAGGCGCAGCCCCCGGGGAGCTCTGAGCTCCGTCTGCTGGGCTGCGGCCGAAGCGAGCCAGTGCCGGCAGAGCTCTGGGGAAAGGTCCCGGCCCTGGCTTGGGGCTGGGCCAGTGGCCCAGGGAGCAAATCAACTTGCAGCTGCTGCCCCAGAGCAGGGAAGAGCAGGAATTGCTGGCTGGGAGAGACTCTTGCCAAGGGCCTGCAGCGCCAGGACACAGGCCATGGCTGGATGCTGCTTGGGGCCAGGGTGAGCTGGGATGTGGGGATGGACTTGTTCCCTGGGAGGGCGGTGGGGCCCTGGCACAGAGTGGGCGGAAAAGCTGCAGCTGCCCTGGAATGGCTGGAAGTGTGCAAGGCCTTGTTGGGGAGGACTTCCTGCCCAGAAGGCATTGATGGGATGGGATGGGATGGGATGGGATGGGATGGGATGGGATGGGATGGGATGGGATGGGATGGGATGGGATGGGATGGGATGGGATGGGATAGGCCGGTATAATGTGGGGTGTAATTACAGTGTGGGGGTGGTAGTAAAGTTGGGAGGGGTAGGGATTGCAATGGGGGGATGGGGTGGTTTGGGCTCTTGGAGCAGGGAGTAGAGGGAGGGAAAGCAAGAAGCAGTTTTTAAAGACTGCTGATTCTTTTACGAATTTTGGGGCCTGGAAGTGTCTTGTGGGAGGTTGCAGTGAAATTGGGAAGGCTGAGTTTAAGGTGTTGTGCTATGCAGGGCTGAGGTAGAGTGGCAGTGATTTTGGGAGAGTAAGGGCACCTGCTCCCACGAAAGACAGAAAGAAGGAAAGAAATGAGAGAGAGAGAGAAGGGAAGGAGGAATGAAGGAAGGAAGGCAGGCAGGCAGGAAGGAAGGACAGGTTTTAAATGAAGCTCTATATGTCTAATTTAATAAGCAACAAAGTTGAATTTAGCAGCAATGCAATTTTATTCAAGTAGCATTTTATAATCAAGCATATACAAAAATTTGGCAGTGATTAATTAAAGATAAGTACTGTTCAGATAAAGCATAAGCAAAACTGACCACGGTATGGAGAGGGGGCTTCTCACCCTACCTCACGTACAAAACAAAGTAATCCAACTTAGACTTATATACTGTATGCTAATACATATTCATTAATATTTCCCGTAAATCTCCTATTTTCAATTCTTAAAATCTATGTCACTATACTATATAGCTCATGCTCCGCTTGTTGTTAGAGGGTCTTCTTGGCTTTTTGGTGGTCTTCTTCTGATGAAGGCTCTTCATCTTCCTCTCGTCCTATGAATAACCTTACTGGTTGTGCGTTTGCTCTAAGTTTTGTGTTATACATAACTAAGCATTATGTGCCAAAAAGTAAATTTTTCATGGGTCAAACCACCACCCAAACTCCCTACCTTGGAATAGTCCCAACTTTGTCCATCTCAAGGCCAGTTCTATCTTAAGACATCCTGTATCCCATCACATCTGCAAAGGGCCCATCTCCCGACCTTGGAGTAGTCCCAGCTTTGGCCAATCCAGCAGTGAAACTCTTGCTTATCTCAAACTGCATCCTGTATCTTATTTTTCTCATGTAGCATCTGCCAAGGGGCCCATCTGCTTTGTAACACTAATCACATCTACTTTTTCCTTTACTACTTTATAACAAATATTTTTTAAACTATATATATGTATTTAAAATATTGATTTGATTACAACTAGCATGAATCAATTTCATTTATTACAATTTCCCCCATTTCTCTTTTTAATCATATTGATTCATCCTTTTTAATTAAAACTGAATTTCGATTTCTTCTATATTCCAAATAATCCAGGTTTTTACGTTCTCTTATTTCAACCTCTGTCCTGGTTTAGGGACAAATTTGGGAGAAAACTCCTGAATAGGATCCCTCTGGGAAGCAAACCCAAGTGGCCCCTCCCTCCAACCGGTCCGGTAAAAAAACCTCTGTGGAGAAAAGTGGAAAAAACTATTTTACTAAACAAACGAAGTGCATACAAGTATAAAGAATGAATAATATGAAACAATAAAAGCTCTCGTTCTGGAGTGAGATGGCAAATTGAGAAAGTTCTTGCCGTGGGTGGAGCTCGGCTCTCTCTCAGTCTCTCATCAGTCCCAGTCCCTCCGGCGCTGCTGGAAAATGCCGAGGTCCAGGCCCCGGTGGGCTGCAGGTGCAGCCCCCAGTGCTCCCCTGGGTTTTCAGTCCAGAGCATGTTTACACATTTCCAAGAAAAAAGGAAAAAAAATACAGTCCAGGGAACTTCTCTGCCTTAGCTAGCTGAAACTAACTAAAAGAAAAAAGAAAAAGAAAAAAAAAAAAAAAAAAAAAAAAAAAAAATCTCTGTCCTGCAGTCTCTCCAAGCCTCCGCTGAACACCCGTCTGCAGAAGAATGTGGAGGAGTCAGGCAGTTTTCTCAAAACAAACTCCGTGCTTCTCCTTGCTCTTAGAACCAGTCTTAAAGGCACAGGACTCAATATACAGCACAAACAGAACAGACGATTGGAGATACAAGCATCATAAAGTTACCCTAGGACACCCTGCCAGGGTAGAATTTTGGTGCACGAGGTGTCCCAGTGTGAGCCTGGGCTCCTGCCCTGGCTCTGTGTGCCAGGAGCCGGCAGCGCTGGGTGCAGGGAGCCCAGGGAGGGCACAGAAATGCTGGGCTGAGAAATGCTGGGGGGACAGCGAGAGGGGCGTGTGCAGCCGGCCAGGGCACAGGAGCAGCACGCACAGGGGGCACAGCCTGCAGGACAGATGGCCAAGGGCTGGGCAGGGCTGGCAGGGCCACAGGCACCCAGGCCTTTGTCCCCTGGGCTCTGGCAGCGCCTCTGGAGGCCCCACAGAAGGAACTTTCCTTTCAGGGGCTGCACTTTGGTCCTCCCTGGCCCCTCCCTGAGGAGGCTGGCAGGGGTTGCAGTTTGATGACATTTGTCCTTGCTGCCCCTCCCATCCCACTGCCCCACAAACAGCCCCGAGGCACCCGTGAGGGACAGGCCCTGCTGTGCCAGGCCTGGGCTCAGGGCTTGGCCTTTCTGCTTCCTCCAGCCAAAACCCAGGCCTTGCTCAGCCCTGCAGTTCCTGCTGCTGTGCCCCAAGCTCCCTCGTCCGGTGTTGGAAAGGGACTTGAGGTACCTCGATCCCCTCGGGCGGCACATGGGAGAAAACAACAAACTTCTCAGGAGGGTGGAGAACAAACTTTTAGTTGCAAACTTGAGAGAATGAGGTATTTGGGAAATCTTAAAGCAACATGGAGTTAGAGTAAATCACTTCAGAACGCACTGACTGAGCAAACTCTAACCTGTCCAACTTCCAGTTCTCCAGATATTAAGAAGAGGAAGTCAGGAGAAGAGAGAGAGGGAGAGAGAGAAATCTACAGTCACCCTTGGATCCAGCACCATCTCAGCTGCTGTGAGCTCTGGGGCTGTGGGACGTGTCAGTGTCACAGCCGTGTCACAGCCTCACCTGCTCTGGTCCCTCTCACAGGTGGGGTTTTTGGGGTGCCAGGGGCTTGGCAGCCACTTTGGGGCTGGACCAGAGGCTGCAGTGGCTGGAGCTGGGGCAGTGACTGCCCCACCTACGCAGAACTTGCCCTGGCCCCCAAACACACACTGGAGATGTCTGGGGCCATTCATCATTTCTCTGCTCTCCAGCACCGAGGCAATGGACTCTGGCTGCAGCTCTGAGCTCATGCCCAAGGCAACCACCCCTGGAAATGGAGCTCCATGGAGCGCTCTCAGGAAACCACCCAAGAGTTGGGGAGTGGCCAAAAACCGCCTCAGAAACATGGGATACCCCAAAAATCTCTTCAGGAACGTGGAATATCACAAAAACTCCCTCAGAAACTGGCTCCCCCTCCCTTTGTCATTTCCAGCCTTTGGCTGTCTCATTCCAGACCCCACCCCAGCTCCCCAGTCCCAACCCAAACCCATCCCATCCTTGCTGGTCATCAAGACCCCCTTACCAAGCCCTATTTCCCCAATTTCACACCTCCCAAATCCCATCCCACTCATCCCAAGCCAGCCAATGCCAATCTTACCCCTCCTGATTTTCCTCCCAGCTCACCCATTCCCCTTCTAACCTCATCCCTCCCTGAAGGGCTGTGCAATCAACTACTTTTGGGGTGAGATTGAGTAGTTTTAGCATTGTGTGGTTTTAATGTGACAGATCAAACCCTCTCATCTCTTTGAAGAATAAATTGAGACAACGACACCAAATACCCCACAACCCCCCAAATCCTCCCCAGTATCTCCCTGAGTCCCAGATTGCCCTGAAACACTAGTAAAACATGAGGCTTTAGATACCTTTGATGAATTTGTTGATTTTTACCCCCAATTTTGCCTGCTTTAAATGGATGAAGATGAATCAAAATAATATTAAGGACAACAAAACAAGAGGACCACCAGCCCAGTGTCTTCCCAATGCACATCGCTGGGAATGTGGCTCAACAATTCTCTGGCCAATATGGGTCCTCTGAAGCAGGAGTAAGTTGAAGCAGTGCACAAAGCTCTTCCCGCACCTGAGGCACCCTTAGGTCTTCCCTTACCAGTGTCTCCGTTGGTGTCTGCTCAAGTGAGAGCTCCTGGACAAGCTCTTCCCACAAGCGGGACATGTGTAGGGCCATTCCCTGGTTTGGATCCTCAGGTGGTGGATCAGGTGGGACCTTATGCTGAAGCTCATTCCACATTCCCCACACTGGTTGGGCCTCTCCCCAGTGTGGATCATTTGGTGGATGACCAGTTGGAAGCTCTGGTGGAAGACCTTCCTGCATTCCGCACACTTGTAGGGCATTTCCCCAGTGTGGATATGCTGGTGAATGATGAGGGTGGAGTTGTGCTTGAAGCCCATCCTGCAGCTGGGGCAGCAGAAGGGCCTCTCCTCTGTGTGAATCCACTGGTGCATGAGGAGACTGGAGCTTCACTGAAACCTCGGGACATTTGTCAGGTCTCTCCCCGGTGTGGATCTTTAGGTGGATGATCAGTTTATTTCTCTGGTTGAACCCCTTGCCACATTCCCCACACTTGTATGGCCTTTCCTCAGCGTGGATGTTCTGGTGGCAGATCAAGTGGGAGCTCTGGCTGAAGCTCTTCCCACATTGTTCACACTGGTAGGGCCGTTCCCTGGTGTGGATCCTCTGGTGGCAGATCAGGATGGAGCTGTGGCTGAAGCTCTTCCCACATTCCCCACACTCGTAGGGCCTCTCCCCAGTGTGGATCCTCTGGTGGCAGATCAGGTGGGATCTCTGGCTGAAGCTCTTCCTACATTCCCTGCACTCGTAGGTCCTCTCCCCAGTGTGGATGCGCCGGTGGGTCACAAGGGTGGAGTTGTGCTTGAAGCCCTTCCCACATTCCCCACACTTATAGGGCCAATCCCCAGTTTGGATCATCTGGTGCTGGATCAGGTGGGAGCTCTGGCTGAAGCTCTGACCATCTTCCTGGCACAGGCTGGGTCTTCCCTTCTCCAAGAACCCTGGGATGGGTTTGGAAGCCCTCCTCATGCAGGATCTCTGGGGCTTTTCCTTCCCATTGGATTCCTGTGCCATGGAGCTGCCCAAAACGGCCTCTTGCACAAGATTCTGCCCTCGGGATTTGTCCTCCTGGGTCTCCATTCCCATCTCCTTTTCTGGGGGAGGAAGGACAAGGAGAGGATGGGATTTGCCTCCATGCCAGAGGGAAGGGGAAGGAGATCCCCCCATTGCATGCCCGGCAGGACAGCGTTGGCAGCAGGGTTGTCCTGCAGCCGAGGGCCATGCTGGGCTGGGAGATGGAGCAGGAGAGAGGGGGAAAGGGGCACTGACTTCCTCCTCACCTGCCTGGCTGTCCTGGAGCATCTTCCTCGCAGCCTAACCTAAAAAATTAAAAATTAAACTAAAAATGCAATACTAAAATACAAAAATTCTGAGAGAGTCAGAATCCAACCTGACACTCGGGTAGTCAGGGTGTTGCTAGCAGTCCAATCAAATCGTGGCTGCAGTCCTCCTGGAGTGACAGGTGTGGTTTTGTTGAAGCAATGATCTTGTAGAAGGGTGTAGTTTTCCTCTGAAGGTCCAGTGGTGGTGCAGATGAGTCTGGTCTTCCTCTGGGAATCCAGTGGAAACCAGGCTGCTTCTGGTGCTTTAAATCTCAGATTATATCCAGGTTGGGAATGCTTGGCTCCTCCCTCTGGGTGGAGCATCTCACAATGGGATGATGTAATTTTATCAGTCATGCAGTGAGACTCAATGGCCCATTAACAGAAGATATCTCCCTGGAGGGAGGATGGGTCATGGAAGAGATAAAGAACACTGCCCCATTTGGTTTTAACAGCTGGGCCATTAACCAAAGATATCGCCCTGGACTTATGAGAAATGGGTCATGGAACAGTTTTTACTTCGATCTCCAGGGGCAACTGGGAGAACCGGGAACACACTGGAGGAAAGTGGGAGCAACTGGGAGCAACTGGGACCATGCTGGGGCAAACTGCATCATAATGGGGAATGACTGGCAGTGACTGGGCTCATACTGGGAGTGCTGACAAAACTGAAAGCACACAGGGTGGGGGCAACTAGGCTGATACTAGAAGCAGCCTCTTCTGGCACCAGGACCACTGAACCCCATTCCAGTGAGATATGAACTTCAAAGGAATTAAGGATTTTAGAAAAGTTAAGGTTTTAGCTACAGATCAGCTTTGCCTGAATTAGTTAAAGTAGATAGATAGATAGGAAATAATTAGGTGCTGGAAATAATTAAGAGTCAATGGTTAGTTGAAAGGAAATGAATCTAAAATAACTATCCCAGATCTAAATAACTAATTGCTTGTCATTTTTGTATTTGTTTAGCTGTGTTTATAATGAGAAACAGAAGAAACTGGTAAATAGATCTAAGAACACAGACAACTGTAAATCTTCTAACATCCCATTGAAACAGTCATGGAAACAGGAAACTGGAGTTCTACCAGGTTCCATTTGTCCTGTTAGCCATTGAAAAGGTTGAAAGTTTAGAATGAGGAAGACTCTCCTTGCTTCCTCTTTTTATGACCCCTCCCCATAAAAGAGACCACTGACTTAATTCAAAGAATAAACTATGCATGCTTAATGGTCTTTTATCTAATTATGATACGAAGCGGAGGATGCCAGGCATTAGTGTTATGAATATGTATTAGTATTTGGGGTATTCAACACTTATGTACATAAATAGAGTCTGTAATCACTTGTAACTTTGCAGTGCATATTAGGGAGTGATCCCACGCAGCTGCCTAGCATTGCATTAAACCTACACTTTCTAACTCTAACCTGTTAGAGAGTCTTTTGTCCATCACAGTTGGGTATTGATATTAGATCAATATCCATATATTAATAAATCACCCATCATCCTGCCCCTCCAGCCCTAGCACCCCTCGCTGGGGTCCCAGCAATCCCAGGTGTCCTCCACTCTTGGGGTCCCCGCTTTGGGGTTCTGGGGGTCTCCTCTCTCAGGGGTCCCGCTTAGGGAAACTGCAGCTTTCCTGAGGCTCCCCAAACCTGGTGTCACTGCCCCCCACCAGTCCCGTGCGGTCTCCACATGGCACCGGCAGAGCTTGGAGGGCCCGGCCGGGGAAGCCCAACCCCCCTGTGTGGGCACCCACATCTGCCCACCCCCTGCCACGGCTCTGCCACCACCTCCACTGGGACCCCCAAAAACACCCCCCAAGGACCCCCCAATGTCCCCCTGAGGGGCATCTGCAGCTCGGCTTTGGAGCCCTGCAAACTCCAAATATCTCCCCTGAAACAAGGCAGAAAAGAACCTTATAACAACAGTTGTTAGAGTAGTACGTATTTTTAATTGACATTGAGGTGCATGGGGTTTAACTTCACTAAAGACATGCATGAACCCTAGAGAGCTTGCCTCTCTTATTTTTCTTTGAGGTCTTACATATGCATGGCATTGCACAATCTGCCTTATACATACTTATTCTCTGGCCTCATCCATCCTCACTTCCTATGGTAATTAACTCCTCTTGGTACATCCTCTTGGGCATGCTTAGTTCATCATGGTGGTCTCCAAGGGTCTCTAGAAGATGAAAGAAATGGAGTCTTCCTCAGTGAACTCTTCACCTTTATTTTTCTTGTGTGTGCTTTGGTCCTTTTGGCACTTTTTCAAGGCAAGACATCAGTTTCTAGTGAGTCTGTGTTTTTCTCTTTCTTTGCATTTTTTGCTTTGTTATCTTGTTATGTTTAGGTTAGTCTTTCTTGTTATCACTGAGGGGTCCTGGATGTTTGTACTGCTTTAAAATATGTAAACACGCACAGCACTCGATATTCACTAAAGGCCTTCTAAAATGTACAATACATTCTAAAATACAGTGTATGCTCTTAGTTTGCTATAAAGATTAGCTAGAATTTTCAAGCCTCTGTCTCATGCCCTCCCTTTTCTATAGACCCAGTAAATTCTTTTACTACTACTGGGGCTTCTCTCTAGCTTTAACTCACTATCTTGATAATTCTCTTTTAACATTATCCTATGTGTTTTAGATAATGAGGTTAAAATTGCTACTCACTTGAACATCCTCTAGTTCTATATGAGTACAATAGACATTATTAAATTTATACTAATTAATATCAGCAAAATAATGATGGGGGACATAGGGTGTTGAAGATTCTAGTTGCATTTAGTGGCTATCTACAGAGTCCATCCAACAAGAGTTGTGGCTTGTGTCTTGCTTTTCTTTTTGTAGAACTCTCCTTATTTCTTTTGTATCATGTTGGACAGTTACTACAGTTTTTTGTCTGTTCTCTTGAATTTCTTTTACAATTTTGTTCAAATCTTCATGCTTTATTAATTGCTTTACAAGGGTTAGGTTTATTCTAATAAACGTGGATAACAATTGGTGATAGGTTTTATAATGAGACTTGATTAACTGGTGGGATATAACTGATGCTAAATATGAAAAGTTGTACCTGACAATCTTAACAAAATTGTAGATACAGAAATTAGAATGATTTTTAGCAGGTAAGGATATATTATTTCTATCTTGTCCTAGGTTACAGTGTAAGATGTGCCCAAAGTATGTATTCTATCACCATCTACATGAGCTGTTGAAACTAGGTTGGGCAGTGTTTCACTTGTCCCCTCCCTCCAGACTATCTTCTGTTAATGGCCCATCAATGCCCTGCTGCATGACTCATAGATAACTCCCTCCAGGAGCTATCTCTGTTTAATGGGCAATCAAGGACCCATTGCAAGACTGATAAAATGATATCAGCCCATTGTGAGATGCTGTGTCCAGGGGGAGGAGCCAAGCATTCCCACCTGGATAGAATCTGGGATTTGGGAAAGCACAGGCAGCCTTACCCACTGGATTCCCAGAGGACAAGAGCTACCAGACCTTTCTAGGGGATCACTGCTTCAACCAGACCACTTCATCTGGACTGCTACCACCACCACAGGGCATCAGATTGTATTCTGACTCTGTCAGTGATCTTTTGTACTATTGCATTTGTTTTGGTTCATTTCATTTCATTTCATTTCATTTCATTTCATTTCACTTTTTTTTTCTCTCCTATTAAATTGTTTTTCTGCTTTGGATACATTTCACTTTTTTTTTTCTCTCCTATGAAATTGTTTTTCTGACTTGGAGTCTCTTGATGGTTTTGCATTCAAGCCAGCACACCCAGTCACTCCCGGTTGCTCTCAGTGTGTTCCCAGTAACCCCCAGTATGATTACAGACCCTGCCGGTATATCCCAGTTACTGTCAGCATACTCATAATCATAACCAGTGACATCAACTTGGCCCAGTAAGGTTCCAGTTTCCACCAGTATGATCCCAGTCACTCTCAGTCTAATCCCAGCATATCCCTGTTGGTCCCATGATGATCCCTGTTCCCCAGTTCTGGTCCTGCTGGGTCCCAGTGTGCTCTGATCCTGCTCCCAGTGCATGCCAGTCCTGGGCCAGGTGTATCCCGGTGCATGCCGGTGTCCCAGTCCATCCCAGCTTGTCCCAGTCCATCCTGGTCCCTTCCCAGCAGCCGTCGCCCTTTCCCGGATCCTGCCCCTCCCGCCCCTGGAGCTGCCGCCAGACGCGCCCCCAAGATGCTGCTGGGGCTCGGGGGCTTCGTGTTCGGCTTCATCTGCCTGGGCTGGGGCTCGGCCTCTGCTGCAGGAGGTGAGGGGGGGTCCCCGAGGGTCGTGTCCCCCCCTCAGAGCACATGGGACTCCCCCATGTCCCCCCATGCCGGGCTCACCCCCTTTTCTCTCCCCACAGGTCCTGACCTGTTTCTGCCTACCCTCAGGGACGCCAGTTGTCGGGGGCTTACCCCAACATTGAGGTGGTTTTAGGGTCTTTGCTCTTCTGCACAGCTTTGAGCCGAGCCGAAGGAAGAGACGGAGTTCTCAGGTTTAGATTTTTCAAGGTTGCATACTTCGTTTATTGTTTCTTATCTTACAATTTTCTCGGAGTCCGACAAGATGTTCGCAGCTGCATGGATTCCTCACGTCTCTCCCCGAGCTGGGCTGTCCTTATCTTTTATACTAATTACTACGTATTTCTTATTTACTATTTCTTACTAATGTCTATCACTATTACTAAAAAGGTCATCTTTACTTTGACCTAATCCTCACTAACTACTTTGTGCCACGTCAATGCAGCAATGGAGTGAGGGAAGAAGAAGGAGAAGAAGAAGGAGACAACGCCCCAGATTCTCCATCTTGTCCCCATTCACTTCAATGCTAGGAACCTAAAACTACTATTTTCTCATTCTGTGATAAGCTAAACTACTATTTCTCACATTCTTGTGGCTTGTAAACCTTCTCTCAGTGTAGGAAGCTTTTCCCATGGACTGAAATCAAAGCCAGTGTCTCTCTGAGCTCTGGGCTGGGGTCCCAGACCCCCCTGCCCAGGTCTCTTACCCTCCAGGGCAACCAAAGGAATGCCCTGGACTCCAACACTGACCCAGCTCCTGCTCCCACCTTGGAGGGGCTTTGGGGACCACCCCCGGCACCCCCTGGAATCCCCATTCCTGGACACTGGGATCACCCCGCATCTCCTTCCCCAGCTCCGGGACCCCTTGCACCCCCTTATCCTGCACCGACACCCCCTGCACCCCCTTTCCCGGGTATCCTCCTCTCCCAGCCCCTGCATCCCCTGTTCCCCTCAGCCCGGGCACCCCCGGACCCCCATTCCCGGCCAGCCCGGGGCACCTCACCCCCAGGCCTCCCTTTCCTGGGAATCCCGACCTGGGCACGGGGCTCTCCGGCCGCTCTGGGATTGATGATCGCCCGAAGGAAAGGGAGAGCACAGGAGAGAGCGAGAGCAGGAGATCGGGGATCAGGGATCGCAGTGCCCGCGCCCAGTCCTGCTCCGCCGGGGCTGGGACCCGCAGCCGCAGGAAAAAATGGATCCGCGGATCGCGGCGCTTCCCCCGCTTCGGGCCGAAGCCAGCGGGCTCCAGGCAGAGTTTGAGCGCAGCCCCGGGAGTTCAGCACAGCCCGGCCCGGGGGTCCCGCAGGGCGTGGCCGAGGAGGGTCCCGGGGGATGCCAGGAGGGGATCCAGGGGAATTCCCGGGAATTCCGCCCTGCCCTTCCCCCCGCGCTCCCTCTGCCCAGCGCCCGGTGACGTCACAACACCTTCGGGCCGCCATTGGCGGGCAGCAAAGAGCGGCGCCAATGGCGGGGCCGGAGGCGGCTCTGGGGGCGGGGCCGGGGCTGTGGGCGGGGCCGCAGCGGAGCAGCGCCATGGCTCCAGCGCTGGGGCTGGGGGCGCTCCTGGGGCCCCGGGGGGCGGCGAGAGGGGAGGGGGACCCCCGGCACCGGGACTCTTGGATCGCCCATTCCGGAGCACCCAGGGGCCCCTAAACCCCCATTCCTGGGCGCCGCGATCCCCTCTAACCCCCATTCCCGGGCACAGGATCCACCCTGCACCCCCTGATCCGGCACCAACAACCCCTGCACCCCATTCCCGGCCATCCCGCCTCTCCCAGCCCTCAGAGCCCCCTTCTCCTTCACCCAGAGAACCCCTAGGACCCCTATTCCTGCCTTTCCCAGGATACAACCCCTCCTTCCCTCAACTCTGAGGATACCTGGGACCCCTATTCCCAGCCATCCTGGGTTTCCCAACCTTTTGATGGAAATCGGGACACTCGGGACCTTGTCCTCTTCCTGCCACAAGAAACCCCCTTAACCACACCCATCCCACATCTACCCAGCCCCACCCTTCCCTTTTCTCAACCCTGGAACCCCCAAAGCCCCTTCCCTGCTCTCCCAGCTCTCTCCGTTGCCCCTTTCCTTCAGCCGTGACCCCCCAACCCCCAAAT
>NW_026690249.1:22061-79806 GCF_015227805.2 Hirundo rustica
CAGTTCATTAGGAAGTTTTCCTGCTGCAGTTATGGAGAAATATTTCAAAGAACTTCTAAGTAATAGGTAATTCTGTTTTAAAGTGTATATTTAATTTCTGTTCTCATTACACAAGAGGTGAATGCAGCATTCTTTGGTTGATACTGATCCAGGTTCTCCCAAGGAGGTCTGGCCTGCTCAGAGAAGCTGTGCCTTGAGGTCTGACCCAGTGTGGACAACCTTGCTCCACACTGCCAAACCACATCCTATCTCTTCTCACTCACCTGGGACCTGCTTTCCTTGGAGACCTGGCTGCACTTAGCCAAACAAGGATTTTCTTCTTTTATTTTTGAAGCAATCTAAAACTCCTGAGTTTCCCCAGTGAAAACAAACACCTTCCTAAAGTGTGGGCCAAGCCTAAGGTGCCACCAAGAGCACTGCAGCCCTGCCCTGGGCCAGGAGCGAGGGTGGATCATCATCCCAACCTGCCCTGGGCCATTGCAAGGGGCTGTGGCCATGGACACTGCACTCACCCCACTGCTGGGTTTGGGTCCTTCATCAGTACCAGTTTCCTTGGAAAGCTCCCCAAGGACCCATTTCTGCAGCCAGGTTCTGTGGCCACTTGCATGCAGAGCTGTTGCTGTCCTGGGCTGACGTGGCATCCTGAGGATAAAGCGGTGCCGGGTCTGTTCCAGGTACAATTGCACTGACACTCGCTGATGCCCTCAGGTGCCACGGCAGCAGCCACAGGGACCCATTCCTTGGTTTGGTGCTGTGGCAGCCAAGGCCTGGAGCCGCTGTGATGGTTGGGTGCCATGGAAACCTGCCCTGGGCCCCTTGCTCAGGGCTGGTGTCACTGCCCAGAGCCAGAGGGGATCCCTTGCTGGGGGCTTGTGCCACGGCCACCTGCCCTGTGCCATGCTGGCTGCTCAGGCGCTGCGGAACCAGCAGCAAACGCCACTGCCAGGGCCAAAGGCCAGCTCAGCCAGACAGAAAGGGGCAGTGCTGGGCACTGCTTCCATGGCAGCCCTCACTGGGACACCACCCCTGGGTCACCTGTCATGGAATTGCCATGGAAACCCGGCTGATTGGAAATGCAATGGTGGACAAAGGTTTTAGTCTGACCTGCCACAACAGGACAAAGAGTGGTGATTTTAAATTAAAGGAAGGGAGGTTCAGATAAGAAGACATAAGGAAAAAAATTTTGATGAGTTTGGTCATACAGCAGGACAGGTTCCCAGGGAGGTGGTCAATGCCCCATCCCTGGGAACAAGTCCATCTGGGACAGGGCTCTGAACAGCCTGATCTGGTGAAAGATGTCCCTGCTCATGGCAGGTGTTGGGATGAGATGAGCACTGCAGAGCTCTTCCCATCCAAAGCATTCCAGGATTGCATGGGGAGAAGGGGCTGCTCACTGGACTCCATCCACTCCCTTGACTCCTCCTTGTCTCTGCTGGAGCCCACATCCAGCAGCCAAAGCCAGCCCCTTCTCTGGCCTTTCCCTGCCCTGCCCCAGGGGCTGACAGAGCCAGGCTGGCACAGGTGACCTTTAGGCTTTGCAGGGCTCAGGCACAGCGGCTGGGACAGAGTCAGGGCTGAGGTCACACTCTGTGGGCTGGGGCAGAGCCCAGCCAGAAATGAGCCCTGGAGCAGCAGCTCTGCAGTGGTGGCCACCAGGCCGCCTTGCCAAGGGAGGCTTCTGGCCATGGCCTGGAAGCAGCTGCTGCTGCCAAGGTGCCTTTGGTGCCTCAGGCTCTCCCTGGCACAGCTCCCAGCACGGCACTCTGCACTTGTGCCCGAGGCCTTCACTGTGTTGGGGCTGGCCTGGGGCTTTTCCTGCAGTGGGATCTGCCCTGGTCCTGGCACAGGAAAGGCAGTTCCTGCTGGAGCAGGAGGCTCTGCCTGCAGTGGGCTCAAACAACTCCAGTAAGGCTCTGGTTGGAAAGCCCTCAGTGGGAAATGAAGGAGGGAGGGTCATGCTGTTTTTGCAGTGAATAATGTTGAAAGCAGCCTGAATCCTCCATCCAAAAGTTCAACAACCGGAGAGGGAGCTGAAGCTGTGGCAGAGCTGGTAAAATCCCCAGAGAAAGGAACAACCAAGTGACACCACTGAGAGCTTCTGCAGAGCTGCTGAGCTGGCACAGCCTGGGCACATCTGACTGACAGAGCAGCACTTCAGATTAGAAAAGCCCCACCCCAAATTTTAATGGCAGTGTCTCCTGACATTTCCCTTCTTGGGAGAGTGTGGAGATTTCTCCCTGCAGTGGGGACACCCCTCAAGGTCACTGCTCCAGGCTGAGCCAAAGGGATTTACCCATGGGCATTGTTCTGGGAGAGTGATATCAATCTCTACTTAACTACTGGTTTGCTTTAATACAATTACTTCTAAATTGCTTCCTTTTTCAGCCTGAGTGTCCCTGTAGAGGAACAGGGTATCTTTCATGCAGTTCCACAAGCTCAGGCTTCCCATTTCATGAGGCATCTGAGAAGAAAACGGCCTTTTTCAGAAAGACAACAGCAGAGGGAATGGATTAGAAATTATTAGAAAATATTACCCTCCTCACAGACAAGGTTCACCAAGTCATTCCCTGCATTTCTCTGTTTCAGATTCTTTCTGTCCTCTGCTCTGGGAGGTGCAGCTTGTTCTGGAGCTTATCACGAACTGATTGTTCTCTTGATGTAAACCAGCACAAATCATGTAGAATCATCTAAACTGAAAACAGAAAAAAACTACCTATGTCAACATATTTTCATGTTTTAGATCACTTTCCAGGTGTCCACGGAGATGTTGGAATGATTATCACACAACTCTCCACTTCTGGCTGCAGGTTCTGGAGATTCTTTCTCTGAGTTCAGTCAGGATTGCATCCCCCAGCAAGTCCAGTTTTTCAAGCCTGGAACAGTCACAGTGAAAACCTCACCATTGGCACAACTCCCCAGTCCAGAGGAAAGAAAGAACAAGTTGTAAAGTGCTCCAAACATTTGTCCTGCTTTGCTGCAAGAGTTGTGATGCACTCACAGTGTGGAAAGCCAAGAGAAACTGCAGTCACATCCTGTGACAGGAGCTCGACCTTGTTCTCCTGGAAAGGTTCTTGAAAAGTGTAGGTATGACTGTGGAGAAGATTCCTGGAAAACTGGAACAGCTTTCCAGAAGAGAAATGAAAATGAAAATGGAAAGAAAGAAGCCAAGATGTTTTCCTCCATTTATTTCTACCGTCCCCTTTTCCATCCTGCACTACTTCTCCATCCCATTAATTCCAAACAGATCTCACCTTTAAGACTGATGACTTAGCAAGTTTTAGACACTCTGAAATACCATGAGCTATGCACAGTTTGTCTTCCCATTTTTGTTGGAAAGCAATACTGGAGACATAAGTGCAGTACTTGGGTCGGGCACGAATCCTACAGGCAGGGAATGTGCCCTGACAGTGTCTGAGCCTCAGCAGGGACAATGCACAGCAGCGTTGCTGTGCTGGGTTCCCATGGAACCATCCTAGGAACAGCTGCTGGGGTCAGAAGCCATGGCAGCCACCACCCTGCTCCAAAGGCCCTTGGCAGGGTGGGCTCCTGCCCTGGCTCTGTGTGCCAGGAGCCGGCAGCGCTGGGTGCAGGGAGCCCAGGGAGGGCACAGAAATGCTGGGCTGAGAAATGCTGGGGGGACAGCGAGAGGGGCGTGTGCAGCCGGCCAGGGCACAGGAGCAGCACGCACAGGGGGCACAGCCTGCAGGACAGATGGCCAAGGGCTGGGCAGGGCTGGCAGGGCCACAGGCACCCAGGCCTTTGTCCCCTGGGCTCTGGCAGCGCCTCTGGAGGCCCCACAGAAGGAACTTTCCTTTCAGGGGCTGCACTTTGGTCCTCCCTGGCCCCTCCCTGAGGAGGCTGGCAGGGGTTGCAGTTTGATGACATTTGTCCTTGCTGCCCCTCCCATCCCACTGCCCCACAAACAGCCCCGAGGCACCCGTGAGGGACAGGCCCTGCTGTGCCAGGCCTGGGCTCAGGGCTTGGCCTTTCTGCTTCCTCCAGCCAAAACCCAGGCCTTGCTCAGCCCTGCAGTTCCTGCTGCTGTGCCCCAAGCTCTCTCGGCTGGTGCTGGAAAGGGACTTGAGGTATCTTGATCCCCTTGGGTGGCACATGGGAGAAAGCAACAAACTTGTCAGGAGGGTGCAGAACAAACTTTTAGTTGCAAACTTGAGAGAATCAGGTACTTGGGAAATCTTAAAGCAACATGGAGTTACAGTAAATCACTTCACCAAGCACTGACTGAGCAAACTCTAACCTGTCCAACTTCCAGTTGCTCCTGTGAGCTCCGGGGCCATGGGACGTGTCAGTGTCACAGCCATATCACAGCCTCACCTGCTCTGGTCCCTCTCACAGGTGGGGTTTTTGGGGTGCCAGGGGCTTGGCAGCCACTTTGGGGCTGGACCAGAGGCTGCAGTGGCTGGAACTGGGGCAGTGACCACCCCACCTACGCAGAACTTGCCCTGGCCCCCAAACACACACTGGAGATGTCAGGGGACATTCATCATTTCTCTGCTCTCCAGCACCGAGGCAATGGACTCTGGCTGCAGCTCTGAGCTCATGCCCAAGGCAACCACCTCTGGAAATGGAGCTCCATGGAGCGCTCTCAGGAAACCACCCAAGAGTTGGGGAGTGGCCAAAAACCGCCTCAGAAACATGGGATACCCCAAAAATCTCTTCAGGAACGTGGAATATCAAGAAAACTCCCTCAGAAACTGGCTCCCCCCCCCTTTGCCATTTCCAGCCTTTGGCTGTCTCATTCCAGACCCCACCCCAGCTCCCCAGTCCCAACCCAAACCCATCCCATCCTTGCTGGTCATCAAGACCCCCTTACCAAGCCCTATTTCCCAAATTTCACACCTCCCAAATCCCATCCCACTCATCCCAAGCCAGCCAATGCCAATCTTACCCCTCCTGATTTTTCTCCCAGCTCACCCATTCCCCTTCTAACCCCATCCCTCCCTGAAGGGCTGTGCAATCAACTACTTTTGGGGTGAGATTGAGTAGTTTTAGCATTGTGTGGTTTTAATGTGACCGATCAAACCCTCTCATCTCTTTGAAGAAGAAATTGAGACAACCACACCAAATACCCCACAACCCCCCCAAATCCTCCCCAGTATCTCCCTGAGTCCCAGATTGCCCTGAAACACTAGTAAAACATGAGGCTTTAGATACCTTTGATGAATTTGTTGATTTTTACCCCCAATTTTGTCTGTTTTAAAGGGATGAAGATGAATCAAAAAAATATTAAGGACAACAAAACAAGAGGATCACCAGCCCAGTGTCTTCCCAATGCAGATCGCTGGGAATGTGGCTCAACAATTCTCTGGCCAATATGGGTCCTCTGAAGCAGGACTAAGTTGGAGCACTGCACAAAGCTCTTCCTGCAGCTGGGGCACTCTTAGGCCTTCCCTTACCAGTGTCTCCGTTGGCATCTTCTAAAGTGAGAGCTCCTGGACAAGCTCTTCCCACAAGCGAGACATGTGTAGGGCCATTCCCTGGTTTGGATCCTCAGGTGGCGGATCAGGTGGGAGCTTATGCTGAAGCTCATCCCATATTCCCCACACTTGTTGGGCCTCTCCCCGGAGTGGATCATTTGGTGGATGATCAGTTGGAAACTTTGGTGAAAGCCCTTCCTGCGGAATGCAGAGGACTTGTAGGGCATTTCCCCAGTGTGGATACGCTGGTGAATGATGAGGCTGGAGTTGTGCTTGAAGCCCTTCCTGCAGTTGGGGCAGTAGAAGGGCCTCTTCTTTGTGTGGATCTGCTGGGGCAGGAGGAGACTGGAGCTTCTCTGAAACTTTCGGACACTCGTAGGGTCTCTCCCCAGTGTGGATCTTTTGGTGGTTGATCAGTTTGGACCTCTGGTTGAAGCTCTTCCCACATTCCCTACACTTGTAGGGCATTTCCCCAGTGTGGCTATGCTGGTGGCGGATCAAGTGGGAGCTCTGGATGAAACACTTCCCACATTGCTTACACTGGTAGGGCCTCTCCCCGGTGTGGATCCTCTGGTGGCAGATCAGGTAGGATTGCTGGCTGAAGCTCTTCCCACATTGCTCACACTCGTAGGGCCTCTCCCCAGTGTGGATCCTCTGGTGGCAGATCAGGTAGGATCGCTGGCTGAAGCTCTTCCCACATTGCTCACACTCGTAGGGCCTCTCCCCAGTGTGGATCCTCTGGTGGCAGACCAGCTGGGATCTCCAGATGAAGTTCTTCCTGCATTCCCCGCACTCGTAGAGCCTCTCCCCGGTGTGGAGGCACCGGTGGGTCACACGGGTGGAGTTGTGCTTGAAGCCCTTGCCACATTCCCCACACTTATAGGGCCAATCCCCAGTTTGGATCATCTGGTGCTGGATCAGGTGGGAGCTCTGGCTGAAGCTCTCTCCATCTTCCTGGCACAGGCTGGGTCTTCCCTTCTCCAAGAACCCTGGGATGGGTTTGGACCCCCTCCTTGTGCAGGACATCTGGGGCTTTTCCTTCCCTTTGGAGTCCTGCACTGTGGAGCTGCTCAAAACGGCCTCTTCCACAAGGTTCTGCCCTCGGGATTTGTCCTCTTGGGTCTCCATCCTCAGCTCCTTGTCTGGGAGAGGAAGGACAAGGACAGGATGGGATTTGCCTCCATGCCAGAGGGAAGGGGAAGGAGATCCCCCATTGCATGCCCGGCAGGACAGCGTTGGCAGCAGGGTTGTCCTGCAGCCGAGGGCCATGCTGGGCTGGGAGATGGAGCAGGAGAGAGGGGGAAAGGGGCACTGACTTCCTCCTCACCTGCCTGGCTGTCCTGGAGCATCTTCCTTGCAGCCTAACCTAAAAAATTAAAAATTAAACTAAAAATGCAATACTAAAATACAAAAATTCTGAGAGAGTCAGAATCCAACCTGACACTCGGGTAGTCAGGGTGTTGCTAGCAGTCCAATCAAATCGTGGCTGCAGTCCTCCTGGAGTGACAGGTGTGGTTTTGTTGAAGCAATGATCTTGTAGAAGGGTGTAGTTTTCCTCTGAAGGTCCAGTGGTGGTGCAGATGAGTCTGGTCTTCCTCTGGGAATCCAGTGGAAACCAGGCTGCTTCTGGTGTTTAAATCTCAGATTATATCCAGGTTGGGAATGCTTGGCTCCTCCCTCTGGGTGGAGCATCTCACAATGGGATGATGTAATTTTATCAGTCATGCAGTGAGACTCAATGGCCCATTTACAGAAGATATCTCCCTGGAGGGAGGATGGGTCATGGAAGAGATAAAGAACACTGCCCCATTTGGTTTTAACAGCTGGGCCATTAACCAAAAATATCGCCCTGGAGTTATGAGAAATGGGTCATGGAACAGTTTTTACTTCGATCTCCAGGGGCAACTGGGAGAACCGGGAACACACTGGAGGAAAGTGGGAGCAACTGGGAGCAACTGGGACCATGCTGGGGCAAACTGCATCATAATGGGGAATGACTGGCAGTGACTGGGCTCATACTGGGAGTGATGACAAAACTGAAAGCACACAGGGTGGGGGCAACTAGGCTGATGCTGGGAGCAGCCTCTTCTGGCACCAGGACCACTGAACCCCATTCCAGTGAGATATGAACTTCAAAGGAATTAAGGATTTTAGAAAAGTTAAGGTTTTAGCTACAGATCAGCTTTGCCTGAATTAGTTAAAGTAGATAGATAGATAGGAAATAATTAGGTGCTGGAAATAATTAAGAGTCAATGGTTAGTTGAAAGGAAATGAATCTAAAATAACTATCCCAGATCTAAATAACTAATTGCTTGTCATTTTTGTATTTGTTTAGCTGTGTTTATAATGAGAAACAGAAGAAACTGGTAAATAGATCTAAGAACACAGACAACTGTAAATCTTCTAACATCCCATTGAAACAGTCATGGAAACAGGAAACTGGAGTTCTACCAGGTTCCATTTGTCCTGTTAGCCATTGAAAAGGTTGAAAGTTTAGAATGAGGAAGACTCTCCTTGCTTCCTCTTTTTATGACCCCTCCCCATAAAAGAGACCACTGACTTAATTCAAAGAATAAACTATGCATGCTTAATGGTCTTTTATCTAATTATGATACGAAGCGGAGGATGCCAGGCATTAGTGTTATGAATATGTATTAGTATTTGGGGTATTCAACACTTATGTACATAAATAGAGTCTGTAATCACTTGTAACTTTGCAGTGCATATTAGGGAGTGATCCCACGCAGCTGCCCGGCATTGCATTAAACCTACACTTTCTAACTCTAACCTGTTAGAGAGTCTTTTGTCTGCTGCAGTTGGGTATTGATATTAGATCAATATCCATATTTTAATAAATCACCCATCATCCTGCCCCTCCAGCCCTAGCACCCCTCGCTGGGGTCCCAGCAATCCCAGGTGTCCTCCACTCTTGGGGTCCCTGCTTTGGGGTTCTGGGGGTCTCCTCTCTCAGGGGTTCTGCTTAGGGAAACTGTAGCTTTCCTTAGGATCCCCAAACCTGGTGTCACTGCCCCCCACCAGTCCCATGTGGTCTCCACATGGCACCAGCAGAGCTTTGAGGGCCCGGCCGGGGAAGCCCAACCCCCCTGTGTGGGCACCCACATCCGCCCGCCCCCTGCCACGGCTCTGCCACCACTGCCACTGGGACCCCCAAAAACACCCCCCAAGGACCCCCCAATGTCCCCCCGAGGGGCATCTGCAGCTCGGCTTTGGAGCCCTGCAAACTCCAAATATCTCCCCTGAAACAAGGCAGAAAAGAACCTTATAACAACAGTTGTTAGAGTAGTATGTATTTTTAATTGACATTGAGTTGCATGGGGTTTAACTTCACTAAAGACATGCATGAACCCTAGAGAGCTTGCCTCTCTTATTTTTCTTTGAGGTCCTACATATGCATGGCATTGCACAATCTGCCTTATACATATTTATTCTCTGGCCTCATCCATCCTCACTTCCTATGGTAATTAACTCCTCTTGGTACATCCTCTTGGGCATGCTTAGTTCATCATGGTGGTCTCCAAGGGTCTCTAGAAGATGAAAGAAATGGAGTCTTCCTCAGTGAACTCTTCAGCTTTATTTTTCTTGTGTGTGGTTTGGTCCTTTTGGCACTTTTTCAAGGCAAGACATCAGTTTCTAGTGAGTCTGTGTTTTTCTCTTTCTTTGCATTTTTTGCTTTGTTATCTTGTTATGTTTAGGTTAGTCTTTCTTGTTATCACTGAGGGGTCCTGGATGTTTGTACTGCTTTAAAATATGTAAACAGGCACAGCACTCGATATTCACTAAAGGCCTTCTAAAATGTACAATACATTCTAAAATACAGTGTATGCTCTTAGTTTGCTATAAAGATTAGCTAGAATTTTCAAGCCTCTGTCTCATGCCCTCCCTTTTCTATAGACCCAGTAGATTCTTTTACTACTACTGGGGCTTCTCTCTAGCTTTAACTCACTATCTTGATAATTCTCTTTTAACATTATCCTATGTGTTTTAGATAATGAGGTTAAAATTGCTACTCACTTGAACATCCTCTAGTTCTATATGAGTACAATAGACATTATTAAATTTATACTAATTAATATCAGCAAAATAATGATGGGGGACATAGGGTGTTGAAGATTCTAGTTGCATTTAGTGACTATCTAAAGAGTCCATCCAACAAGAGTTGTGGCTTGTGTCTTGCTTTTCTTTTTGTAGAACTCTCCTTATTTCTTTTGTATCATGTTGGACAGTTACTACAGTTTTTTGTCTGTTCTCTTGAATTTCTTTTACAATTTTGTTCAAGTCTTCATGCTTTATGAATTGCTTTACAAGGGTTAGGTTTATTCTAATAAACGTGGATAACAATTGGTGATAGGTTTTATAATGAGACTTGATTAACTGGTGGGATATAACTGATGCTAAATATGAAAAGTTGTACCTGACAATCTTAACAAAATTGTAGATCTAGAAATTAGAATGATTTTTAGCAGGTAAGGATATATTATTTCTACCTTGTCCTAGGTTACAGTGTAAGATGTGCCCAAAGTATGTATTCTATCACCATCTACATGAAATGTTGAAACTAGGTTGGGCAGTGTTTCACTTGTCCCCTTCCTCCAGACTATCTTCTGTTCATGGCCCATCAATGCCCTGCTGCATGACTCATAGATAACTCCCTCCAGGAGCTATCTCTGTTTAATGGGCAATCAAGGACCCATTGCAAGACTGATAAAATGATATCAGCCCATTGTGAGATGCTCTGCCCAGGGGGAGGAGCCAAGCATTCCCACCTGGATAGAATCTGGGATATGAGTAAGCACAGGCGGCCTTACCCACTGGATTCCCAGAGGACAAGAGCTATCAGACCTTTCTGCAGGAACACTGCTTCAACCAGACCACTTCATCTGTACTGCTACCACCACCACAGGGCATCAGATTGTATTCTGACTCTGTCAGTGATCTTTGGTACCATTGCATTTGTTTTGGTTCATTTAATTTCATTTCTTTTCATTTAATTTCATTTCACTTTTTTTTTTCTCTCCTATAAAATTGTTTTTCTGCTTGGGATACATTTCACTTTTTTTTCCTCTCCTATGAAATTGTTTTTCTGACTTGGAGTCTCTTGATGGTTTTGCATTCAAGCCAGCACACCCAGTCACTCCCGGTTGCTCTCAGTGTGTTCCCAGTAACCCCCAGATGATTACAGACCCTCCCGGTATATCCCAGTTACTGTCAGCATACTCATAATCATAACCAGTGACATCAACTTGGCCCAGTAAGGTTCCAGTTTCCACCAGTATGATCCCAGTCACTCTCAGTCTAATCCCACCATATCCCTGTTGGTCCCATGATGATCCCTGTTCCCCAGTTCTGGTCCTGCTGGGTCCCAGTGTGCTCTGATCCTGCTCCCAGTGCATGCCAGTCCTGGGCCAGGTGTATCCCGGTGCATGCCGGTGTCCCAGTCCATCCCAGCCTGTCCCAGTCCATCCCGGTCCCTTCCCAGCAGCCGTCGCCCTTTCCCGGATCCTGCCCCTCCCGCCCCTGGAGCTGCCGCCAGACGCGCCCCCAAGATGCTGCTGGGGCTCGGGGGCTTCGTGTTCGGCTTCATCTGCCTGGGCTGGGGCTCGGCCTCTGCTGCGGGAGAAGGTGAGGGGGGGTCCCCGAGGGTCGTGTCCCCCCCTCAGAGCACATGGGACTCCCCCATGTCCCCCCATGCCGGGCTCACCCCCTTTTCTCTCCCCACAGGTCCTGACCTGTTTCTGCCTACCCTCAGGGACGCCAGTTGTCGGGGGCTTACCCCAACATTGAGGTGGTTTCAGGGTCTTTGCTCTTCTGCACAGCTTTGAGCCGAGCCGAAGGAAGAGACGGAGTTCTCAGGTTTAGATTTTTCAAGGTTGCATACTTCGTTTATTGTTTCTTATCTTACAATTTTCTCGGAGTCCGACAAGATGTTCGCAGCTGCATGGATTCCTCACGTCTCCCCCCGAGCTGGGCTGTCCTTATCTTTTATACTAATTACTACGTATTTCTTATTTACTATTTCTTACTAATGTCTATCACTATTACTAAAAAGGTCATCTTTACTTTGACCTAATCCTCACTAACTACTTTGTGCCACGTCAATGCAGCAATGGAGTGAGGGAAGAAGAAGGAGAAGAAGAAGGAGACAACGCCCCAGATTCTCCATCTTGTCCCCATTCACTTCAATGCTAGGAACCTAAAACTACTATTTTCTCATTCTGTGATAAGCTAAACTACTATTTCTCACATTCTTGTGGCTTGTAAACCTTCTCTCAGTGTAGGAAGCTTTTCCCATGGACTGAAATCAAAGCCAGTGTCTCTCTGAGCTCTGGGCTGGGGTCCCAGACCCCCCTGCCCAGGTCTCTTACCCTCCAGGGCAACCAAAGGAATGCCCTGGACTCCAACACTGACCCAGCTCCTGCTCCCACCTTGGAGGGGCTTTGGGGACCCCCCTGGCACCCCCTGGAATCCCCATTCCTGGACACTGGGATTGCCCCGCATCTCCTTCCCCAGCTCCGGGACCCCTTGCACCCCCTTATCCTGCACCGACACCCCCTGCACCCCCTTTCCCGGGTATCCTCCTCTCCCAGCCCCTGCATCCCCTGTTCCCGTCAGCCCGGGCACCCCCGGACCCCCATTCCCGGCCAGCCCGGGGCACCTCACCCCCAGGCCTCCCTTTCCTGGGAATCCCGACCTGGGCACGGGGCTCTCCGGCTGCTCTGGGATTGATGATCGCCCGAAGGAAAGGGAGAGCACAGGAGAGAGCGAGAGCAGGAGATCGGGAATCAGGGATCGCAGTGCCCGCGCCCAGTCCTGCTCCGCCGGGGCTGGGACCCGCAGCCGCAGGAAAAAATGGATCCGCGGATCGCGGCGCTTCCCCCGCTTCGGGCCGAAGCCAGCGGGCTCCAGGCAGAGTTTGAGCGCAGCCCCGGGAGTTCAGCACAGCCCGGCCCGGGGGTCCCGCAGGGCGTGGCCGAGGAGGGTCCCGGGGGATGCCAGGAGGGGATCCAGGGGAATTCCCGGGAATTCCGCCCTGCCCTTCCCCCCGCGCTCCCTCTGCCCAGCGCCCGGTGACGTCACAACACCTTCGGGCCGCCATTGGCGGGCAGCAAAGAGCGGCGCCAATGGCGGGGCCGGAGGCGGCTCTGGGGGCGGGGCCGGGGCTGTGGGCGGGGCCGCAGCGGAGCAGCGCCATGGCTCCAGCGCTGGGGCTGGGGGCGCTCCTGGGGCCCCGGGGGGCGGCGAGAGGGGAGGGGGACCCCCGGCACCGGGACTCTTGGATCGCCCATTCCGGAGCACCCAGGGGCCCCTAAACCCCCATTCCTGGGCGCCGCGATCCCCTCTAACCCCCATTCCCGGGCACGGGTTCCACCCTGCACCCCCTGATCCGGCACCAACAACCCCTGCACCCCATTCCCAGCCATCCCGCCTCTCCCAGCCCTCAGAGCCCCCTTCTCCTTCACCCAGAGAACCCCTAGGACCCCTATTCCTGCCTTTCCCAGGATACAACCCCTCCTTCCCTGAACTCTGAGGATACCTGGGACCCCTATTCCCAGCCATCCTGGGTTTCCCAACCTTTTGATGGAAATCGGGACACTCGGGACCTTGTCCTCTTCCTGCCACAAGAAACCCCCTTAACCACACCCATCCCACATCTACCCAGCCCCACCCTTCCCTTTTCTCAACCCTGGAACCTCCAAAGCCCCTTCCCTGCTCTCCCAGCTCTCCCCGTTGCCCCTTTCCTTCAGCCGTGACCCCCCATCCCCCAAATCTCCGTGTCCCCCCAGTTCTCCTCTCCCTGCGGTCCCTGCCCGTGGCACTGTCGGAGCCCGTTCATGTCCATGACCCTGGATGAGTCCGTGGGGCTGGAATGGGGCTCCGTGGGGCTGGGACACAATCCCGTGGGTCTCCGTGGGTCCAATCCCTGCCCAGGTCTCCACACGCTGCAGGAGGTTTCCGGCTGTCACCTCCTGTCCCAGGGGAGCGTCCGCGGATCCCATCGGCTCGGCTCCGACCGCCGGGAATTCCTCTCCTTCCAGCCGGGATCTGAGAGATTCGTGGTGGCCGCCGGCGCTGCCCAGGTCACCAAGAGGCGCTGGGAACATGAGGAGATCCAGGCTGAGGAATGAACAAATCCCCTGGGGCACACCTGCCTGGAATGTCTCCGGAAATCTGTCAGATATGGGCGAGAGGCACTGGAGCCTAAAGGTGGGGAGGGTGGAATTCCCAGGGGAATGTGGGATTTGGAAATGAGGGATTTGGAAATGTGCGATTTAGGAGGGCAAAATTTGGGAACATGGGAATTCCCCTAGGGACCTCCATGGATGGATCTCACTGCCGTCCCATTGCCATGGGAATTCCATGGGCAGATCTCATCCCCATCCCACTGCCATGGAAGCTCCAATCTGGTTCCACCCCAAACCCATCCTGGGGCTCGCCCTGTTCTTTGCCCTCCCCACCCCCCACAAGAGTCATGGGGGCTCCCTATGACCCACCCAGACCCCCAAAGTCCTCCTGGGTCCCCCCTCATCCCCCCACGGGGATTCCTGGGAGTCCCCCCGTGTTCCCTCCCCCAGGACTTTGGGGTCCCCCCCGACCTGTCCGTGCCCCTGCCCCTGTTTCTGCCCCCTGTGATGGTGGGGTGGGGCCGAGTGCTGGTGCCCCCCTGCCTGCAGCAGATCCAGCGCTGAGCGGAGTTCAGGGGCTCCCTTGGCATTTGGGGTCCCCTGGGATTTGGGGTGACCCCCCGGCCCCCCAGGATCTCCCTGAACACGCTGATGCTGCCCCAGCACAGTGAGAAGGTTCAGACCTGGCACGGGGTCCCCAGCTCTGTCACCAGCATTGCCCAAGGTACCCCCAAAACCTCCCGGGAACCCCCAAAACTCCCCCGAAGACACCCCAACCTCCCCAGGATCCCAAAAAACATCCCTGGAACCCTCCAAAAACTCCCCAAGACCGCAGAATTCCATAGAGACCCCCAAAACCTCTAATGACATCAAAATTCCCACAGGGACCTCCCAACACCCCCCGGACCCCCCTGAGAAGGTTTATACCTGGCACGGGGTCCCCAGCTCTGTCACCGGCAGGTACCCCAAAACAGCCTTGAGTTCCCCCTGGGATCACCTAATTCCTCCTTTGGGACCCCTGAAAACCCCCCTCGGGAACACTCAAAAATCCACCGTGACCCAAAACCCCCATAATCCACAAAACCTCCCCGGGAACTCCTCAGAGATGTTTATACCCAGCACAGGGTCCCCATCGCCATCATCACCATCACCCAGGACCCCCAAACCCTCCTGGGACCCCCAAACTTTTTCCCCTGGGCTCTGGCAGCGCCTCTGGAGGCCCCACAGAAGGAACTTTCCTTTCAGGGGCTGCACTTTGGTCCTCCCGGGCCCCTCCCTGAGGAGGCTGGCAGGAGCTGAAGTTTGATGACATTTGCCCTTGCTGCCCCTCCCATCCCACTGCCCCACAAACAGCCCCGAGGCACCCGTGAGGGACAGGCCCTGCTGTGCCAGGCCTGGGCTCAGGGCTTGGCCTTTCTGCTTCCTCCAGCCAAGCCAGGCCTTGCTCAGCCCTGCAGTTCCTGCTGCTGTGCCCCAAGCTCCCTCGGCTGGTGCTGGAAAGGGACTTGAGGTATCTCGATCCTCTCGTGTAGAGGAATTTTTAGAAGAACGAGGCCACAATCTTGTGATGGAAGATTTGAACAATCCTTGCTATCAGGGTATGGTATAAAGCCTTGTATTATTCTTATGCTGCTTTTGTGCTGTGGGAATTATCAAGAAAGTAGCAAATATAACAGCTTATAGGTCTTTCTCATGGGTGCTTTCTCACGGATACTGGAAGTCATGTTACAACTTGCTGTCCTTTCTCATGGATGCTGAAGAGAAATGCTGATCACAAGACAGAACAAAAACTGACCATGCAGCCAAGAGACGTGGACCAATGGACAGTCATTTAGAGTGTCGGAACATAAGTTTTTAACCAATCAGCTACTGTTTAGCAGTGCCTGCTTTAGCCTCTAATCACATAAATATTGGCTTTTTCGAACAATAAAGGGAGATCAAACCGAATCACATTGATGTCCGTTTGATACTCGGCTCCGTTTGATGCTCGCACAGGCCAAAGCATCGCATGGGTTTTTCCACCAAAATGCGCATACGCTGCAGAAGCAGTTCCAGCTGACGGCCACTGAGGCTCGTGAGATTGTCGAGTCGTGCGATGACTGTCACACCCTTGGTGCGCCATTGCGGCAGGGGTTAACCCCAGGGGCCTTAAAGCCTTGGAGCTTTGGCAGACCGATGTTACCCAGGTCACCGAGTTTGGCCGGCTCAAGTATGTGCATGTCACGGTGGACACGTTCTCATCTGTGATGTGGGCTTCTGCTCACACTGGAGAGAAAGCCCGTGATGTCATTGCCCACTGGAGGCAGGCCTTTGCTGTTCTTGGCATACCTTCTGCTGTGAAAACCGACAGTGGTCCTGCTTATGCCTCGCAGCAGGTACAGCAGTTCCTACAGTCATGGGGTGTGTCACATAACTTTGGCATCCCTCATTCTCCGACGGGACAGGCGATTGTAGAACGCACTCACGGTACACTCAAGCGTGTTCTTCAAAAACGAAAACGGGGAATGCAGGGTGAAACCCCGCACAGTCGGTTGGCAAAGGCTTTGTACACCATCAATCACATTACGGTGCCGCAGAACTCAAATAATCCTGTCATTTTGAACCATCATCTCTCGTTGCAGGCTTTGGACAGTGAGCAACAGCCTCGAGCGAAGGTACGGGTCCGAAATTTAGTCACCAAGCAATGGGAAGGACCCTATGACCTAATCGCTATGGGGCGAGGGTATGCGTGTGTGTCCATGGACACTGGGACTCACTGGCTACCTTCAAAGTGTGTCCGTCCTGACCTGCGACCACAGAGGCAGAATTCAGCTGACAGGCAAGGTGGAAGCCGTGATCAACTTGAAAACCACCAAGTGGATGAATCCTCGAGTGATCACTCGGATGATTCCTCCACAGACAGTGATTGAATTTGTATATATTCCCTTTGTAAATTTGTTCATTTTTCTTTTTCTGTTTTTAATTTTTTGTAAAGCTAAAAGGGTGAGATGTTACCCTGGTTTTTCTGAGTTTTTTTAAAGCCTTTTTGAATTTTCATAAATGGAGTCATGTCACCGTGAAACACAAAGAAATCACACGAAGACAAGAGATTTCTGCAGAGGTTCTTCTGATCCAGCTTCCAGCTGAAAGGGCGGAGAGAAGAAAACCCTTTGTTTATTCTTTTACTTTTATACATTTGTGGGTCTAGCAGAAGATTGGCTTTTTGGGGTTTCCACCCCTCAGCCTCAGTGGCCAGACGAATTGCCAGTTACAATTGTTTTCAGGTTAGAAATATGCAAACAAAGGACAAAGAATGAAAAACAAAGGATTTTTTTTATATTACTTCTGTGGGAAAGGTAGAAAAACTGCTCTAATATTCTACAGTAACTAAAAGATCTGACTCCATTTATGAAAATCAAAAGGCTAATAAAAAACTCAGAAAAACCAGGGTAACAGAGTCAGATCTTTTAGTTACTGTAAAATATTAGAGCAGTTTTCTACACAGATGTAACATAAACAAATCCTTTGTTTTTCATTCTCTGTCCTTTGCATATTTCTAACCCGAAAACAATTGCAACTGACAATTGGTCTGGCCACTGAGGCTGAGGGGTGGAAACCCCAAAAAGCCAATCTTCTGCTAGACCCGCAAATGTATAAAAAGTAAGAAATAAACATAGGGGCTCTCTCTCCGCTGGATTCAGCTTTGAGCCGGATCGGAGAAGGACCGCTGCCCTGCGAAAATCTCTTGTCTGCCTGTGACTGCTTTGTGTGTCTCGGTGACACCTAGCTAGCCACGCCATGGGCAGAAGGGCAGGGGCAGTGGTGGTGGCTTCTCCAACTCAGTGCCCCACATGAAGAAAGTCATTAAATAGCACCAGTGCTGCAGCATGGCTGGTAGCAGAAAAATGATGAGCCATTTCCCAGCACAGAAATTAGAAAAAATCAATCTCTTGGCACTACAAGATGCTGCAAGTATCTTTGAATTAGTGGAACTTGTTGGCAATGGTACCTACAGGCAGCAATTATTCTTTTAGCTAGAGAAGAGGAGGAAGTGAAGACATGTAAGAGAAAACAACGTTAGCGGCACCAAGGTCAGTGGAAGAGGAGGGGGAGGAGGTGCTCTAAGAGCTGGAGCTGAAATTCCTCTGCAAACTGGGGTGAGGACCATAGTGAATCAAACTGTCCCCCTGTAATCCTTGAAGTCCATGAAGGATGCAGAGATCCACTCACAGCCCATGGGAAAAGTGCTCACTGCTGCAGTGGGTAGGTGCCAGAGGAAACTGATCCAGTGAGAGACCTGAACAGAGAGAGAGGGCCCTCACTCCCAGAGATAAAGAGGGCCTTTGCTTCCAAACTAGAGCAGCCTATGCTTGAAAGACTGCACCTTGTTGACAAGTGTCCCATGCCACAACAGTATTGGGAAGAGTGTTTTGCTGTGGGAGGGACTCATGACACAACAGAAGAAAATCTCCTCTCCCTGAGCAGAGAAAGATCTTGGGCAATGAACTGACAAAAACCCCCATTACCTGTCTCCCTGTGCTATTGGTGGGAAAGAGGGAGGGGCTGGGGGACAAAAAAGTTGTTTTAAAGTCTCATTTTACTTCTCATTATCCTTCTCTGACTAATAAATTTACTTTATACCTTTAAATTTGAACCTCTTTTTCCTTTAGAGTGTTTTTCTCCCAGTCCTCATCTCAGCTCATGAGTCCAAACCCTGACAGAGGTCGTGTGAATCAAGGGGGCTCTGCAGGGCCTTGTGGAACCAAGGAGCAGCTGTGACACTGCAGGGCCTCATGGAAGCAATGAGACCATTCTGACACTGTGAGTCCCCACAGAACCAAAGGGCCCTTGTGACACCACAGGGCCCCACAGAACCAAGGCAACCACTGTGACACTGCCAGGTCTCATGGAAGCAAGGGGCCAGTGTGGCACAGCCAGGCTTTGTGGAACCAAGAGGCCAATGTGATCCTGGGGAACCCAGTAGAACCAAGGGGCCATTGTGACCATGCAAGGCCACATGGAATCATGGGGACCATTGTGACACTCTGAGGCCTTGTGGAATCAAGGGGCCATTGAGTTATTTTGCAGCATCATGGAAACAAGCAAACCATTTTGACACTGCAAGGTTGCATGGAATCAAGGGACAGTTGTGACACTGTAGGGACCCATGGATCCAAGGGAACACGGAACAGGTCTGGCTGGCTTGGCCTCCTGGGGGCTGCCTGACTGGTCCAGCTGACCCTGGCATGTTGAGGGTCATTTCTCATCTGCCCCTGAAACCCTGGAGTTCTGTGCTTTCCTTCCTGTGGGAAAGAACTGTCCTTCTCCTCCAGGTGCCCATGGCCAAAATTGGGATTCTACCTCCAAATTTGATTATATCCAATGATTGTTCCCAGATGAAACCTGCCAGAACAAACAGCTCTGGATGGCCTTGGCCTCTTTGGGGCCACCTCTTGCCTGCCTTCAAAACACTGTGGAGGCCTGCTTTTCTTGCCATGGAAAAAAAGATCTTTCAAATCCAGGTGTGCATGGCCAAAATTGGGAATTCACCTCTGAAATTCCATATATCAAAAGAAAGCTTCCAGATAAAAAGCTGCCAGGAATGTCCAGGTTCCCTTGGCTTCTTGAGAGCCAGCTGTTATCTGCCTTTGAAACACAGGGCTCCTTCCTATGGAAAAGAACTCTTCTTCCTGTTCAGACACCCATGAACAAACTGGAATTTGGCCTCCCAAATTCTCTTTTAACCAAGGATTGCTACCAGACAGAATCAGACAAGACAAACAGATCTTGCTGGCATTGGCCTCAGCCTCTCTGGGGCCACCTCTAACCAGCCTTTGAAACACTGGGGCTCTGCCCTTTCCTTCCTGTGGAGGAGAATTGTCATTCTGGTACAGGCACTCATGGCTCAAATGGAAATCCACCTCGAAACTCCCCATATATCCAAGGGTTGCTCTCAGAAAAAAAGCTGCAAGGCCAAATGGTCTGGCTTGCCTTGGCCTCTGGTGAGTGCCTCTCATCTGCCTTCAAAACACAGAGATTCTGTGGTTTCCTTCCTATGGAAAAGAACTGTTCTTCTTTTCCAGGTCCCCATGGCCTCAAGCACATGGCCATTATATAGAGACAAAGGAACTCTGTGCTCAGTGGAGTGGTGACAGAGGACAGGGGAGCAGAGCCCTTGGAGGGATTGAAGGGTGACTTCAGAGATGGCAGATCCTTTAGACATGGCAGAAAACAGAGAGAGAAAGAAAAAAAATAACGCAAAAGGCAGTTGGAGAAGTCCAGACTGGACAGCAGGAGAAAGGAATTTCCCTCCCAGGGCAGGGCTGTGGTACAACACATCCCCCAGAAGGAGCCTGGAGCAGCCCAAGGCTCTGTGTGCCCAGGCAGAGGCAGGCAGGATGCAGAGCTGTCAGCAAAGGAAGGGGCCAGCGAGGTGGGGCAGCCGGGGGATGACGACAGCCTGCAGGGACAGAGGCACAGGGCATGGACACCGTAGGACAGCCTGGGCTGGAGAGGGCACAGGGATGGGCAGCAGCTGAAAGGCCCTGACAGAGACAACTCCTGCAGCACTTTGGCCATGGCTGCTGGCCCTGGCACTGAGGCCAGGAGGGGACAAGTGACCCTTGCAGCTCTGGGGCCTCATTGCCTCCTTGCCCCTGCTCAGCAGCCTGGCAGGGGCTGCCCCATGGTCCTGCCCTTGGCATTGCACATCCCCACATCCCAGTGCCCTGGGAAGAGCCCTGAGCAAGGAGGGAGGGACAGGATCTGCCTTGGCAGGGGCTGGGTCTCAGGCCTTGGCTCTTTGCATTCATGAAACACATCCAGGTTTGTTCAGCATTAGAGACAACTTTGCCTCACTTGTCCCCACCTTTCATCAGTGCCTCCAGTGTTGTGCTCTAACTGGAACTTGGGGACAATTTCATGTGAATTGTGTCCCTCAGTGGGACCCATTAAAAGTTCAAGACACTTTGAAGTTTGAATCTGATTTAGAGTTCTTGAGAAGTTTTTTGAGCACACTCTGAGGGACTGAGTCTGATGTAAACAGCACCAAAGCCCCAAGAGGGTCATTAAAATCTTTGTACTGTGTCTGTGCTGCTGAGCTGGGCTGGGCTCCTGGAACAGAGGCAGCTCCTGGCAACCAAGAAGAGCTTAAAAACACATCTCTCTTGATGAGCAACACTTCTCCCAGCCCAGCAGGGCTGGGGCACTGCCTGCAGCCACCCTGGGCACAGCACACAGGCACAGAGAGCTTCAATCACTCTGGGCTGGGAAGGAGCTGAGAAGTGACTGCGGGAGAATCACTCCCAGCCTTGACACAGGAACCTCTGGCTGCAGGACAAGGCAGCTGCAGCTCCTGCAGTGATCTCCTAAAGCTGCAACATCCCAATGCCTACAGACTCTGTGAGTACATTCTCTGATTATCTCTTGTGCAGAGCAGCCAGGGGTGCCCAGGGCTGTCCTGCAGAGCAGGGTCCTGCAGCCCAGGGTGCTGTGCTGGGGCAGGGACTCTGCTGCCTGCCAGGGACAGCTCTCAGCCAGCCCTGGGAGCTGCTCACAGTACTGGGGGACAAGATCTGGGTGGAAGGAGACAGCTGGTAAAGCGTGGAAGTATTCTCCTTGTGTGGTGAGGATGCTGCATTGTTCAGATCTGCTCTCAGCATGACATTTAACTCCAGAATATTTCCAAATAGATTATACAGGGAGCAAAGACAGGCTGGGGCTGCATAAAAGGGAAAATTCTGCTTTTTTAATCTACTGCTCTGTGTTGCCTGGATGGAAAATTGCACATAGATATTCATCTCTCAGTTCAGGTTGACAAAAATAAAACAATTTTCTCTCAGATCCTTAATAAACCAGGCAGTGACAGAAATCAGCAGAGGGTCCCTTGCAGGCAGCACCAGTGTCACTTTTCCAGCCTCCTCAGGGTTGCTCTGACGTTGCCATCAGAGCCTGCAGAGCCAGAGCTGCCCCTGGGCAGTGCCTGAGCTGGGAGGGCTCTGCAGGGCAGAGCTGAGCCCCCAGGGCTGGGCTGGGCTCTGGCAGCACTGGCAGGGCCCAGCCCTGGGCACAGGGAAGCAGCTGCAGGCAGGGACAGCTCCAGGCAGCAGAGCCCTGGGCAGGCAGTGGGGGGAAAGTGCCACCAAGCTGTGCTGGGATATTGAAAGTCCTCTCCAAGTCAAACTATTCCATGATTACTTTTTTTACAGATCCCTGTGCCAAGACACTGCAAATGGGGTGTCCCAGCTCCCTCTGCCCCGGGGAGCTCTGGGCAAGGCAGGCTGGATGCTGGGAATGAGCTGACTCTCCTCCAGCAGTGCCATGGACAGGACCCTGGGTGTGTCCTCTGGATGCCATCCAAGCTGTGAGCTGCCTCCAGGGGACACTGGGGGACAGGAGTGTCCTTGGCCAGGAGTGGGGCTGAGACTCTGAGAAAGGCTGAGCCAGTTTGCTCTGCTGTGGCTCCCTCTGCTCTCAGCTGTGTCAGGCTGATTTTCAGGGGAACACAGGGACTGCCCTGGATCTCAGAAAGGGCAGCTGGGGACAGATGGAGGGACAGAGCAGCTCCCCTCACCCTTCACTGAGTTACAGCCAATGCTCTTGCCTTGCACAGTTCTCTCTGATCTCCCTGGGCACAGCAGGAAACCCTCTCCAGCTGCCTTTGGCCATCACCGTTCCTTAGCCCTGGCACAGGAGATGCTGCCAAGCTCCTCTGCCTCAGGAGCAGTTTGGGCTGATGAAGTCCAACCCCAGGACTGGCCCCTGTCCCTGTTCCCATGACCCCAGTGCTGCAGAGCAGAGCTGACCCCTCGGTGTCCATGGGCAGAGCCCCTGCTCATCACAGCAATGGGGCCAGATCCCAGCAGAGCTCCAGGCACGGGGCTGAAGGATGAGCTCTGAGAAAAGGAAAACTGGGTGGCACAGAGCAGTAGGAACAGGGCTGGGAGAAAGGGTTTGGAAATTGCTCAGCAAAGTCTGCCCTGACTTGTCTATTCCTTCAACAGGTCCACACCTCCAGGCACAGCAAATGTCCAACAGCAGCTCCATCAGCCACTTCCTCCTGCTGGCATTGGCAGACACGCGGCAGCTGCAGCTCCTGCACTTCTGCCTCTTCCTGGGCATCTCCCTGGCTGCCCTCCTGGGCAACGGCCTCATCATCAGCGCCGTAGCCTGCGGCCACCACCTGCACACGCCCATGTTCTTCTTCCTGCTCAACCTGGCCCTCACCGACCTGGGCTCCATCCTCACCACTGTCCCCAAAGCCATGCACAATTCCCTCTGGGACAGCAGGCACATCTCCTACAAAGGATGTGCTGCTCAGCTCTTTTTCTTTGTGTTCTTCATCTCAGCAGAGTTTTATCTCCTGACCATCATGTGCTACGACCGCTATGTGTCCATCTGCAAACCCCTGCACTACGGGACCCTCCTGGGCAGCAGAGCTTGTGCCCACATGGCAGCAGCTGCCTGGGCCAGTGCCTTTCTCACTGCTCTGCTATTCACAGCCAATACATTTTCCCTGCCCCTGTGCCATGGCAATGCCCTGGGCCAGTTCTTCTGTGAAATCCCCCCAATCCTTAAGCTCTCTTGCTCAAAATCCTATTTCAGGGAAGTTGGAGTTATTGTGTTCAGTGCCTGTCTTTCATTTGGTTGTTTTGTGTTCATTGTTTTCTCCTATGTGCAGATCTTCAGGGCTGTGCTGAGGATCCCCTCTGAGCAGGGACGGCACAAAGCCTTTTCCACCTGCCTCCCTCACCTGGCTGTGGTCTCCCTGTTCATCACCACTGGTGCATTTGCTAATCTGAAGCCCCCCTCCATTTCCTCCCCATCCCTGGATCTGGCCCTGTCAGTTCTGTACTCGGTGGTGCCTCCAGCGCTGAACCCACTCATCTATAGCCTGAGGAACCAGGAGCTCAAGGCTGCAGTGTGGAGACTGATGAATGGATGGTTTCAGGAACACTAAACTGCTGGCCAATTTCTGCAAATCACTTGTAATTAAAGTCATCTTTGAAACTTGTTGGTTTTATTTTGAAGGACCCAGTTATTTTTTTACTTTTTTTCTGTCCACAAAGAAATGTCCTTGTCTGTGGCATTTCTCATTTTGTTTCTCTCCACCTTCCCTGTGGCTACAGACTGTGTCAATGAGGGGCTGCACTCTTGGTGGCTTTAAAGGAACTCAAGGATCTCTCAGCCAAGTTTTCTGCAGAGATCTCCCTTTTGTTCCCTTCTCTGGAGCTGCAGCAGCAATGTCTGTGTGCAGAGCTGGGGGCAGATCAGTGCTGGCACAGCAGCTGTGCCCAGGAGCAGCAGCACTTGGTGTTGCCAGTGCTGCTCCCGTGCCCCTGCCCCGCTGCCCTCCTGGCCCTGGTGTTGCTGTAGGGCCTGAGTGCTCTCGGGGCCGGGCACAGTGCTGGGGGTGGCAGTGCCGGGGCTGCAGCAGGGACAGGCCATGGGCACTGCTGGGGCAGCGCTGACGCCTCAGGGCAGGGCCTGGGGGCTCCAGGCTCCTTGCCCAGGCTCTCTCCAGAACACGCCCAGGCCAATGCTCAGCAGAGAAAAGCCCCGTGAGCAGCCCCAGGGTGGCCGTGGGCAGGCTGGGGGCAAACAGCATGGCTGGGGCTCTGCAAGGTCCCTGGGGGAGATGGGAAGGAGCAGCAGAGCAGGGGCTGATCCATCCCCACTGTGCTGGACACCCCAGGGCAGCGTCCCAGAGCGTCCTCATGCACCTGCCAACAACATCCCCCCTCTGCAGCCCTGGCCTCTCCCCCAGCTCACACAGGTGCCGCATCCTTGCAGGCACAGACACGGCAGCACTGGCTCAGGAGCCCCTGTTTGCACTGCCCAGAGCAGGCGTGAGCACCCCCATGGTGTTGGTGTGGGGAGATGAACCTGAGGGAGCACAAATGCCATCATCAGCCCCTGGGGCCAGGAAGGGCTGGGGGACAGCAGGGAAACCACTCAGGTTTGTGGTGGCCTCTGAAGTCAGCCAGAAAGTTTGTTCCCATGAGCTGTGAGTTTCCTGTGCCACTGCAGATGTTGTTGCTCAGAGCCAGGGCTGCCTGGCAGCCACCCCCAAACTGCCCTGAGCATTTCCTTTGCTTCACCTTGGCTTTCTTTACCCTTCCTGGTACAAATTTCTTCATGCTGCCCATCCCTGTTCCCTCCCCTGCAAACAGCCCATCCCTGGTTGCCCTTTCCTCTCTGACCCCACTCCCCATTTCAGTTCCTGAGTTCCTGGCACCATGGGAACATCCCTTGGGGAGCAGGATCATCCTCCAAGTGCTTCAGGAATTGTCTGCAGGCTCCTGCAGTGCCTCGTGCTGCTCCCTTGCCAGAGGCACCACAGGCCAGGGGGGCACATCTGGGCTGCTGTGTCTGGCTGTGGGGCTCCCTGTTCTGGGCAAGGAGGAGGAGCTGCAGAGGCTCTGCAGGACTGACAGGATGGGCTTTGGGGCTGTGAGGAGAAGCTGAGGGACCTGGGCTGCTGGACCTTCTGAAGAGGAGGCCCAGGGCTCATCCTGCAACTGCTGCAAGGGTGGTTTCAGAGAATCACAGAATCAGCAAGGTTGGAAATGTCCTTGGATATCATCAAGTCTAACCTGGGCCCTGACACTGCCTTTTCTCCCCTGAGCCTCCTCTTCTCCTGGATAAACAATCCCATCTCCCTCAGCTGCTCTTCACAGGACTTGTGTTCCAGACCCCTCACCACCCTTGTTGCCCTTCTCTGGACACACTCCAGCCCCTCCATGTCTGTCTTAAATTGGGGAGCCCAGAACTGGACACAGCACTTGAGGTGCTGCACGATCAGTGCTGATCACAGGGGAAGAATCACTGCCCTGCTCCTGCTGGCCACAGTGTTCCTGATCCAGAGGAGTGCCGGGGGTTGGATGAGGGAAATGGTGGTGAGGGGTGGGGACAAAGTCTGATTTATCATCAGCCATGAAGGGTCTTGATTTTCATATCAATTTAGATTGCATTTAATGTGCTGAGGATCAATATCAATTGGACAGTGTAGATATCAATCTATAAATATGTACTAAATGAAAATTATTCATGCTAATTGTAATCATATCAATATTTTAAAAATATATATATTTTTGAAAATATATGTTGTAAAATAGTAAAGGGAAAAGTAGATGTGATTAGTGTTACAAAGCAGATGGGCCCCTTGGCAGATGCTACATGAGAAAAATAAGATACAGGATGCAGTTTGAGATAAGCAAGAGTTTCAAAGCTGGATTGGCCAAAGCTGGGACTACTCCAAGGTAGGGAGATGGGCCCTTTGCAGATGTTATGGGATACAGGATGTCTTAAGATAGAACTGGCCTTGAGATGGACAAAGTTGGGACTATTCCAAGGTAGGGAGTTTGGGTGGTGGTTTGATCCATGAAATAATTACCTTTTGGAACATAATGCTTAGTTATGTATAACACAAAACTTAGAGTGCACACGCAACCAGTAAGGTTATTCATAGGACGAGAGGAAGATGATGAGCCTTCATCTGAAGAAGACCACCAAAAAGCCAAGAAGACCCCCTAACAACAAGTGGAGCATGTGCTATGTAGTATAGTGACGTAGATTTTCAGAATTGAAAATAGGAGATTAACAGGAAATATTAATGAATATGTATTAGCATACAGCATATACGATTAAGTTGGATTAATTTGTTTTGTATCTGCTGCTCTACAGTGTTTAGCAGTGTGTGACTTATTCTAGAAAAGCTATAAACTATATAGAGGAAAGTCACCAGGTGAAATACCAGGAAGGTGGTGTCTTTAATGTTCAGGAGATCCTGAACATTCTCTAAAAGTGATGTAAATGACTCCAAAGAGAAGAAGAAAAGAAGAGGCTGAAGAGCCTCATCCCCTACTCCTCTTCTAACAAACTGAGTGTAATTGTTGATAAATTCCTAAAACATGCTGCTGGAACTAGGACGCAGGGTAGGACGAAAAAAACATAAACTGAACATACTCAGAACAAACTCCAGTATCTTTATAAGGTTCTTGTAAACTATAATCACTGAACCTAGCAAAATAACTATTCTAATTTGTGCATTCCTAATGTAAAAGCTGTATGTTAGGGACAATATTGGAGCTATTTCTGGGTAAGAAAACAAACCTAGGGACCAGAAAGGTATTAAGACCTCAAAAAAGCTTAGGGAACAGAAATGCAGAAAAGACTATTTTAAGAGACATTAGGTATTCAAGAAGCAACATGGCCACTGATTGTTTAATTCCCACCCAAAGGACAAACAAAAAAATGCAGTTAATAATAATCAATACAAGTTTTTTCTACTCTCTCGTGCCCCACGTTGGGCACCAGTTAGAAGTATGTCCTGGTTTGGGACAAATTTGGAAGAAAACCCCTGTATAGGATCCCTCTAAGGAAACAAACCCAAGTGGCCCCTCCCTCCAACCGGTCCGGTAAAAAAAAAACCCTTTGGAGAAAAGTAGAAAAAAACTATTTTACTAAACAAATGAAGTGAATACAAGTATAAAGAATGAATAATATGAAACAATAAAACCTCTCCTTCTGAAGTGAGATGGCAACTTGAGAAAGTCCTTGCCGTGGCTGTAGCTCGGCTCTCTCTCAGTCTCTCTCAGTCCCAGTCCCTCCGGCGCTGCTGGAAAATGCCGAGGTCCAGGCCCCGGTGGGCCGCAGGTGCAGCCCCCAGTGCTCCCCTGGGTTTTCAGTCCAGAGCAGGTTTACACAGTTCCAAGAAAAAGGAAAAAAAAACAGTCCAGGGAACTTCTCTGCCCTAGCTAGCTGAAACTAACTAAAAGCAAAACAAGATCTCTGTCCTGCAGTCTCTCCAAGCCTCCGCCGAACACGCTGTCCGCAGAAGAATGTGGAGGAGTCAGGCAGTTTTCTCAAAACAAACTCCGCGCTTCTCCTTGCTCTTAGAACCAGTCTTAAAGGCACAGGACTCAATATACAGCACAAACAGAACAGATGATTGGGGATACAAGCATCATAAGGTTACCCTAGGACAGTGACATAAGGTGAGAAGGCCCAGCTCTGTACCCCGGTCGGTTTTCCTTATGCTTTATCCAAACAGTACTTATCTTTAATTAATCACTGCCAAATTTTTGTATATGCTTGATTATAAAATGCTAATTAAATAAAAATGCATTGCTGCTAAATTCAACTTTGTTGCTTATTAAACTAGACATATAGGGCTCCATTTAAAACCCTTCCTTCCTTCCTTTGTGTTTCCTTCTTTCCTTCTCTCTCTCTCATTTCTTTCTTTCTTTCTTTCTTTTTCTTTCTTGGGAGCAGGTGCCCTTACCCTCCCAAAATCACTGCCACTCTCCTTCAGACCTGCACAGCGCAGCACCTTAAACTCAGCCTTCCCAATTGCACAGCAACTTCCCACTTCCAAGCCTCAAAATTCCTAAAAGCACCAGCAGCCTTCAAAAACTGCTTCTTGATTTCCCTCCCTCTATTCCCCTAGTCCAAGAGCCCAAAACACCCCATTCCCCCATTGCAATCCCTACTCCTACTTTCCTACCACCTCCACACTGCAATCCCCACATTACACTGTTCCATCCCATCCCATCCCATCCCATCCCATCCCATCCCATCCCATCCCATCCCATCCCATCCCATCCCATCCCATCCCATCCCATCCCATCCCATGCCTTCCGGGCAGGAAGTCCCTTCCAACCAGGCCTTGCACACTTCCAGCCATTCCAGGACAGCTGCAGCTTTTCCTCCCACCCTGGCCCAGGGCCCCACCGCCCTCCCAGGGAACAAGTCCATCCCCACATCCCAGCTCACCCTGGCCCCAAGCAGTGTCCACCCATGGCCTGTGTCCTGGTGCTGCAGGCCCTTGCCAAGAGTCTCTCCCAGGCAGCAATTCCTGCTCTTCCCTGCTCTGGGGCAGCAGCTGCAAGTGGATTTGCTCCCTGGGCCACTGGCCCAGCCCCAAGCCAGGGCCGGGACCTTTCCCCAGAGCTCTGCCGGCACTGGCTCGCTTCGGCCGCAGCCCAGCAGACGGAGCTCAGAGCTCCCCGGGGGCTGCGCCTCCTGCCCAGGGACAGCAGCAGGGGCAGCTGAGACTTCTGCCCCGGGGCCAGCAGGGAATGCACCCCAGGGAACGGCTGGGGCTGGGCCAGGCCAGCTGTGGGCTGGAGACCAGCAAAAGCTTCTTCCCCTACAGGGGTTTTGACCACTCACCAGGCTCCCAAGGGAATGGTCACAGCTGTGAGGCTGCCGCAGCTCCAGGAGCCTTTGGACACTGCTCCCAGGAATGCCCAGGCTTCCACTGTTGGGCTGTCTGTGCAGGGCCAGGGCCTGAACTCCATGATCCTGCTGCCTCCCTCCCAGCTCAGCCCCTTCTGCAGTTCTCACCCTTGGGCTTAGCCTTTGTGTCTCCTCCAGGTGCTGGCAGAGCTCTTGGGGCTGGGGCAGGAGCGGGACAGCCCCAGCGTTCCCCTCTCTGTGACACCACGGTGGTGACGGCTCCAACGTTCCCTGCCTGGAGACGCTCCAAGGGAAGCGTCCAGAGCCACATCCAGACAGCAAAACTGACCGGGCACTGAGCACCCCTGGCCTGGGCTGATGTGCATTCCTGTGCACACAGCTCGGGGAAGGTCCCCCTGGCCACCTCCACAGTGCCACAGGCAAGTGTCAGAGCTCTGCCCAGAGCCAACAGGGAGAGTTAAGCTCTCCCCAAAATCAACAAAACCAATGAAAACAAAAGAGCAGGAAAATAAACCAAACCGACCAAAAAACCACAAACAAAACCCCAAAAGAAAAACAAACTAGAAAAAGAGATCTTCCCCGCAGCAGAGCTGTTCCACCCCTCAGTTCTCACACCTGCATGCACACAAGACATGGGGCTGCAAAAAATGAGGACTCATTGGGCACATTTGCAGGAAAAGCAGGTTTAGGACAGGATTTCAGCAGAACTGTTCTCAGCTGAGCAAAAAGGGCCCCTTGGGCCGCTGCAAGGCCATTGGAAATGCAGACCCTCAGCCCACAGGGGAGATAAGGGCTCTGAATTCCCCTCCCCTGACACATAAACCCTGTTCCCAGGCTGCTTCCTACACAGGATCCTTCTAGAGAACTGCAGAAAGCTGAGTGTCAGCTCTGGCTTCTCCATGTTCTGTGCCCTAAAGCTGCCTGCGAGAAGAAATTTAGGCTCAGCTCTCATGGCACAATCCCTCTTGGCCCAGGGCACAGCACCAGGAAGGTCTTTGTGTGCCAAGGCTTTGCTGCAGCCAAGGAAAGCTCCTGGCTCAGGGTCACCTTTCCTGCTCAGCCAGAGCCCCGAGTGCCACAGCAGCAGCAGAGAATGGCAGCATTGCCACGGGCTGGCACAGGAGAGGGAGATTTCCCCCTCGAGAGAGGCTCATATTCCAGTTGTTGCATTCAGGCAGCTCCAGATGCCTCAGCTTTGGTTGCACAGCAGCTGGAAATGCAAGTGCAGGAGCTCTGTTCATGCCCAGCCACAGCAGGTGACAGCAAGGACAGGGTCCTGGCAGCATGACATTTGCAGAGAGAGCCTTCAGCAAACACTGGGAACTGGAAGTTGATGCAGAAAATACCCTGAGGGTCTCTGCAGGGAGGCAAAAGGTACAAAGTTCCGGTTCATGCCTGGCTAGGCAGCACCAAAATGGTTCCTTTTCATGGCAAGGTTCCATTGCCGAGTGCTCTACGAGCCCCAGAGGAGAGCCAAGGAACGAGAGCCAAGGAACTGAGAGCGGGGACTGTGCAGGAGCCGGGCACAGTGAGAGAGCCCGGGCTGAAGGTCAGCCCCGGGGCGGGCACGGACTGGGAGGGGGCACAGCCCGGGGGGTCCCGCAGAGCCTCCCTGCTCCAAAGCCCCGGCTGCGCCAGCGGGGCAGCTGCCGGGAGCCGTGTGCCAGGGCCGGGCCGCAGGTGGGTGTTCCAAGTGTCTCCAGGGGAGCAGCTTTTTGTCCCCATCCGGGGGCATTCCTGTGGGGTTGGGGTCCCTGGGAAGGTGCACGAGGACAGGGTGGAAGTTGCTGGTTTGTGATTTTGTGTTTTGGAAAAGAGATATATATATATATATTGTTATAAATAAAATCGACCAAATTTAAAGTATCAAAATTTAGAAATTTTATTATGAGACAAAATATCAGTCTCGGAAAGCCACAATTTAAAAGGACAGCGCCGAGCCCGGGATCGGTGCCGGGTGAACACGGATATCAGCTTCTGCCAGCCTGGTATCCCCCCAAGTTCACAATTTCTGGTCTCCGGCCACCCCTTTTTATACACAAGATCGCGGAGTGAAGTCCGAAATTTTGATGTTATCCTCTCCGAGGCGTCTTCATTAATTATTCAAGTCCTGGTATCGGAGGTCTGAATAGACCGGTAGGGTGGAACAATGCTGTTGATGGCCGGGCCCGGATGTGTCGTGGATATGTTAATTTCGGCGGAGACGAGTAGAGATATCTATCTGAAGTGATTATCTTGGTCTCCGGACTTGTATCCTCTTCTTCCGTGGTTTTTTGTTTCTTTTCAGGGATTCCCGGCAGCAATAGTTTCAAGGCCCCCTCCCTGGTAATTCCAATCATACTTTCCTCGTGTCCCTCCCGTGCTTCCCAAGCCAGGAAATTTTCTAATTTTGGTTTCTACATTTTACCCTTACTTATGTTCATTTGAGCACATCTTTAACATTCATATTTTATACAGTTCAACATTTACCTTTTATAATTTGATAACACGAATTAACTTTAGCACATTTATCACAATCCCCCCTCTTCCAAATTCACCAATTTAATTCGTGTTCTGGTTATAGTCTTTTTTCTCTGTCAAGATAAAAAAGCCTCTTAACCATTATTCAGTTGACCTTTCTCCTGTCGTTTTGTTCCAATATGTTCTCTCTATGTTTCCTTCCTGTATCTGGGCTTCAAATTTCTCTAATACTTGGGCAGCAGTACTCTTTTCCTCGGTTAAGTTCATAATTTTTGAGGTGGCTTTTCCTTTGGCTAATCCCCCTGAAGCTAATTCCGGGTCCATAGGAAGGGCTGCTATTTGCATTCCCTGGACTACGGTGTGAATTAGTCTTATTAGGCAAGGTATTAAACAAGGTAAGAACACTAACCCAGCCACTGAGCACAGGATAAAGAACCCCACTTTCTTCCACCAATCTCCTGTTCTAAATATTTGATCCCACTATGATGCTTTTAGGATCGAATTCCATTTCTGCACTGGGACGTGCGCCACTTTTTTAATTTCTGCAGCTAAATCTCTGATAGTTTCTCCATAGTCATTGATCTCGATACAGCATTCTGAGTCATTAAACTTCCCACACACACCCCCTTCTTCTGCTAATAAATAGTCCAGAGCTATTCGATTTTGGTACACGAAAGCTCTCATCTGTGAGTGTTGTTTGGCTAACAACTCCAGGGCGTCTGAGGTGTGGTTAGACACTATTTCCACTACAGCCTGTAACCTGATTAGCCGGTTCAATAAGTATACTGGGGTTCTGTATCCCCAACTTCCATCCTGTGCCCAGGTGGCTGGACCATAGTATTCTATGATGCGTTCTGCAGGCCAATCTTCCTCTCCCCATTTCTGATTCCCTCCCACTTGTGGGAGTCCTTTCTTTACCTCTCGCTTTCTCCTGCTGAGGGTTTCATACAAAGGAGCCCCTAGTAAATTGCTACCAGTTCTGGGGAGTGTAAAGAAAGAGGGTCTAATCATACCTAGGGTACAGGACCCTTTCTACTTCCGGGGCAGTTCACTGTATGCTCTTTTCTCACAGATCCAATAAATCCCGCTGGGAGCTTTCTATTTAATATCTATATTTTCCGGTTTGTCCTAAAATTCCACCAGTTCAGTTAAGGAGTAATAAGGGTTAGCGTTAGTGAGTTTATGCCAACAGAGTTCAATTTCCTCTACCCAGCTACACTTTTTTTGCTTTTCCTTTCCCCAGTACCCATTTGGGGGTTCTGGTTGCCACATTTTGGATCTATTGTTGGAATTTACAGCTAGAGTGGATAAACAAGGAGTGTATCCCACTACATCACTGTAAACATTCCCTTCTCTACTAATACAGATTGTCCCTATTACTCGTTCATCCAGTGTCCACCCTCCTGGTCGGGTTAAAGTGTTTAAGATTTTGTTATCTCATTTTAGCAACTGCTCAGGAGTTAAACTCTCACCTTTCCAGGGCCATCTTTCTGCGGATTTTAATCCTCCGCAGATCCAACAATTAGTCAGCCCTAATTCGGTAGCAATCTCTTGTACTAAATCTAGGAAAAGGTTTTTGCTGGAAGTAGCCAGACTCCAATCATTAGACTGTTTTTCCAATTGTTCATATTGTTCACTTAGTCTCCTCATTCTTTCCTGCTCCATTCTCTTTTTCTTAGCTGCCAATTCTTGTCGTTTAAATTCTAGGGCTACCCTTTGTATCTTGTTCTCAGGGTCTAACCCTTCCTCATCTTTAGAAAAACAAAAAACTTTGTCCATTCTTAAACAAACCCTTTTATCGTTCTCCCCCAACATATCGAGTAATATAGGTCCATTAGCTAAAGCAGCTGTTTGTAATTTCTCATTTTGTCCCACCCAATATGTTTTCCCGTTCAAGGCACACATTTTCAGTTTCCTCTTATCATAACATAAAGGGTTAACTTGTAGATATCCCACAAAAGTACTCTCTCTTTTCCCTCCAATCCAGACAGTTTTGTTACATTCTTTGCATGTTGTGATCAAAGGAAGACTGCTTACCTCCCTTCTTTTCTTAGCCATTGCCATCGGGTGATTGGATTTGTTCAATTTAACCCCTTCATTCTATTTGCGATTCTCCCCCCTTTTTGGTGTAAACCAGTCTACTCGTACCCTGGATTCCAAAACTCTGTTCCGGGTAAGGTTTGGAGGGACCGTGGGGAGACTAGTTTCCATCCCCATCCCCTCTTGGGGTTCATGGAGGCCATTCGTGGGGTACATGGCTCGACTCAGGATCACCAGGGCTACCCATAGACCTATCCCTCTGCTCCACCCTTCGCCCGTTGGGTTGCCACCAGCGGCGGGGTAAACCATCTTCTTGGCAGCAGGGATATTCTTCCGGGTCCCTGCCGGTGCTTCTCTGAGCGTATCGCCTTTTGTACTGCTCCCACCTAGTTCTCCTTATTTGATCTGCTCTACAGGGTACTTTCAACGTTCTCCTGCACTCAATTACGAGTGGATCCGCCCTTTTATTTAATCCTCCCCTTATCCCTTTGGTGAAATAGTGGAACCACTCAGGAGAATCCAATTCGAACAATCCCGATTCTGTGGCAACGTATAGGAATAGATTGGTAAGCCTGACTTCCTCCTCGTAACAAGGGATACACAAATTCCAAGGTCTAGCTCCCCGGACACAATGAGTTACTTAAACTTGTTCACAATACCCGCACTTAAAATGAACAAAAGGATAGCAGGGACATCCTGCCTGAGTGCAACTTATCCGATAAGTGCTGGTCATTGGGTGTCTCGGTGAATTCTTAGCTTTAAATCTCTAGGCGCTGAGGTGATTTTCCACTGCGGAGAGCTGCTGTGTTGTTCCACCTTTTTTCACTCGGGAGGAATGGGTCCAGCCTTTTTCTGCTGTTCTCACGGCAGTATCTGTTGTGAGGAGGACGAGGAAAGGTCCCTCCCAATGCGATGACAGCGGTGCTTCTTTCCACGCTCTGATCAGCACCTGATCACCTGGCTGGATTTTGTGGATAGCAAACCCCAGGGGGGTGCTTTGTGCTACCAGTCCACGCTTCTGGAGTTCTTGTAAATTTTTGTTAATCACAACAATATAAGACTGGATCTGACAATCCTCCACCCGGGGATGTCCAACTGGCATTCTATGCTCATAGGGCATTCCGTACAGCATTTCGAATGGAGATAATCCTGAACCCGAATGAGGTTGCGTCTTGATATTTAGGAGGGCTAGAGGAAGGCATTTGATCCAAGTCATCCTAGTTTCTAGCATAAGTTTTGACAACTGTGCCTTCAGAGTTTGATTCATTCTCTCTACTTGACCTGAGCTCTGAGGATGCCAAGGTGTATGATATTCCTATCTGATTTCCAGAGCTTCTGCCAGGCTTTTTATGACCTTAGATGTAAAATGGGTTCCCTGATCTGAATCTATGGAATCAGGGATTCCATATCTGGGAATTACTTCCTCTAATAATCTTCGTGCTACTGTTTGAGCTGTAGCCCTAGGGCTAGGGAATGCCTCCACCCAATGTGTTAATTGGTCTACTATCACTAGCAGATATCTATATCTACCTATTTTTGGTAACTCTGTGAAATCCACTTGTATTCTCCCAAAGGGGCGATATGCTAAAGGACGTCCCCCTAATGCATTGTGTTTGACCTTTGATTTATTAATTTTCTGGCATACTAAGCAACTCTGAACCTCCTGCTTGGCTAACTCAAAGATACCTTTGCATCCAAAGAATTTCAGAAATTGTTCTGCTAAAGCTTGAGTTCCCCAATGAGTTTGTGCATGTAATCTTTTTAATATGATCCTGGCATAAGCCTTTGGAATCAATTCCTGACCGTCAGTCAATTTCCATTTCCCATTTATTAAACTTCCCCCCATTTTCTTGAAATCCTCAATCTCTTTTTCTGTGGGATGAGGAGAAACTTCTCCAAGATTTTCTGTCCTGCTTTCCGGGGTGTCCAGGGTTAGGAGAGCTGCTTTCCTAGCTTCCTGATCAGCCAGATTATTCCTACGTATTCTGAACTGTAGTCCAGCCTGGTGACTCTTCACATATACCACTGCAATAGCTTTTGGTTCCCTTACTGCCTTGAGAATTTGCCTTATTAAATCCTCATGTATTAAACCTTTTCCCCTAGTGTTTACTAGTCTTCTTTCCTCCTAGATTTTCCCAAAGGTATGCACTACCCCAAAAGCATACTTCGAGTCAGTAAAGATAGTCCCTATTTTTCTTTTAAGTCCTTTGAGAGCTTGCAATACAGCATACAATTCACATGCCTGAGCTGACCACGAAGTGCCCAAGGGGCCTGATTTTATCACTTCCCCAGTTTTTCCATCTATAATTGCATATCCTGATTTTCTTTTCCCTTCTATAACCCTGGCTGACCCATCTACAAACCATTTTTCCCCTTCTTCGAGCTCCTCGTCCTCCAGATCTTCTCTAATCTTTGTTTGTAATTCTACTAGGTCTATACAATTGTGTATAGGTTCAGATGAAGCTTCCCCAAACAGGAACCCAGCAGGATTACTTGCTTGTGTTGTCTTTAATTCTAATTCTGGAGCATGAAGGAGAATGGCCTCATACTTCAACAGTCTTGCATCCGTGAGCCATTTCTCAGCTTTTTGTTGTAAAATTGTTCTTACGTTATGTGGAGTATAAACTGTGATGGGAGCCCCGAAAGTAATCTTTTTGGCTTCTTCTACCAATAAGGCAACAGCTACTATTGCCTGTAAACATGTAGGCCACCCCCTGCTTACAGGGTCTAATAGTTTGGAAAGGTAACCTACAGGCTTCCTATCCCCAGCCCATTCTTGTGTCAACACCCCATGTGCTGTGTGGTTTCCTACATTTACAAATAATTGGAACTTCTTATTTATATCAGGGAGGTTTAATACTGGGGCAGTTACCAAAGCACCCTTTAATTGCTCTAATTCCTTATCATCCTGTTCTGTCCATTTTATCTTTTCTGCAGTTAATTTTTCATACAAAAATTTAGCTTTTTCACTATATCCTTCTATCCACTGTCTACAATAACTTAACAGCCTCAATAGCTGACGTACTTGTCTTTTGGTTTTAGGGGGGGGCAGTTCTACGATCCCAGCTATCCTTGCAGGATCCAATTTCTTTTTCTCTTTTACTAACCAATGCCCTAAGTATTTCACCCCAGATTCTGTGAACTGTAACTTTTGTTTTGCTACCTTCAATCCCTTTTCCCTTAAAAAGTTTAACAAATCAATAGTGCATTCTCTTACACCTTCCTCTGTTTCACCAGCCACCAATAGATCATCTACATATTGTAAGATCTTGGTCCCTTTCCTAGGGGAGAACTGACTTAGCAACTGTTCTAATGCTTGTCCAAATAAATTTGGGGAGTCCACGAATCCTTGGGGAAGTGAGGCCCACCTTAACTGTTGTTTCCGGTTAGTGTCTGGATCCTCCCATTGGAATGCAAAAAAATCCCTGCTGCCTTCAGCTAAAGGGCAGGTCCAAAATGCATCTTTTAAGTCTATAACACTGTACTAAGTATCTTTCGGGGAGATCCTATTCAGAAGGGTGTAGGGGTTAGCCACCACAGGGAACCGAGTTCTTGTCCTTTCATTTATGGCTCTTAAATCTTGCACTAACCTATAATTCCCATCTCCCTTTTTAACAGCCAGTATTGGGGTATTGTGTCTGGACATACACGGCTCCAATATGCCCTTTTTGATCAAATCCTCTATTATAGGTTTCAGTCCCCGCCTCCCTTCTAAAGGGATTGGGTACTGCCTGATCCTTATGGGATCCTTAGGCTTCTCAATCTCAATTGATATAGGTTCCATAGCCAATTTCCCATTTTCCTTCCCTGTATGCCATACCTTGGGATTAATTTTGTCCTCATCTTCACAGGTTAGTTTGTATATGCTAACTATAATCTGTGAATTCCTTACGATGAGGTTGATCCCCAGTGCAACCATCAAATCCCTACCCAGCAGGTTGTAATCAGCCTCTTCTACTAACAACATATCTCCCAAACAAATTTTATTCTCCGTTTCTATTTCCACATTTTTAACTATGGGTACCTTAAACGGCTCCCCTTTAGCTCCTATAACTACCATAGAATCTTTGCTTATTCGGCATCCTGGGGGCAACTGTTTGAATGTACTTTTCTCAGCCCCTGAATCTACCAAAAAATCTATTTTCGTTCCTTGGGGTCCTATTTTTAATGTTATCAAGGGCTCTCCTGATGTTATGGACCCCAAAAGATAGAGCCCCTGACTTCCCTAGTCCTCCCGAAACATCTTCTCATCCCTTATTTTCTTTGGACAATTCCTTTTCATATGTCCCTTCTTTTTACAATAGAAACATTCCATTCCTTCCACCCATTTTCCTGAAGTCCCCTTTTGTGGGCGCGTGGCTCCCCTCGGAGGTGCTTTCTTTAAGGGTTTCTCCGAAGCTTGTGGGCGTTCTTGTTTCTGGGCTTCCCTTACCGCAGCCACTAACACCCTAGCCTGTATTTTCTGTTTTTCCTCATCCCTTCTCATATAAACTTTCTGGGCTTCCCGCAGTAACTCCTGCAATCCCTTCTCCTGCCACCCCTCAATCTTTTCCAGCTTTTTCCTGATGTCCTCCCATGATTTTGCTACAAACTGGGTTTTCAATAATACCTCCCCTACGGGAGAATCAGGGTCGGTCCCAGAGTATATCTGGAGGCTTTTTCTCAATCTTTCTAACTATTCAGTGGGAGTCTCATCTTTCCCTTGACATTCCCCAAAGACCTTGCTCAGATTTTGTCCTCGGGGTACGGCTTCTCTAATTCCCTGTATGATGATGTTCCTCATATCAATCATACTTCTCCTACCCTCCTCAGTTTGAGCATTCCATCGGGGATCTTGGCTTGGCCATTTCTGATCTCCAGGAGTGCTCTGAGGGTTCCTCCGTTCCTATTCCCGTATCCCCGCTTGTCTGATCATTTCCCTTTCCTCCGTATTGAACAAGGACCTGAGAATAGCTGTGAGATCTTCATACAAATAGATGCTAGTTCTCAAGAACTCGGAGACCCCTAAAGGGTCATCTATAAGCTTTCCCATCTCCTTCTTAAAGGCTCTTACATCACTGGTATTAATCGGGACATTTACGTACCCGATAATTCCTGGAGCAGTGGGAATTTCCCTTAAGGGGAAAAGATTTGCTTTTTCACCCTCCCCTTCACTCTCCGTCTCATTCATCCTCTTTAGCTGTCTCCTAGTCCTCCTAGCGGGAGGTGAGTGTTTTGCTTCTGCCCAACCCTGCTGTGTGTTTGCAGGAGAATTAAAGAAAGCCGCCAAATCTAAATCAGGCAGCAGGTCATCCCGTGTTGGTGCAGGGGTGTTTGTACTTTGTGTCCCCCCTCCCAGTGGCTGAGTGGCTTGTACAGGTTCTAGCGGGGGAGGGAGCCCGACTGGTGGGACCGGGGCCACTGTCTGTGACTCCAACGGAGGGGCAGAGGGAAGAGACGGGGGTATAGGGACTCTTCGTCCCAAAGGGGGTCCCAATCTCCCCGGGTTCTGTGGATTGTTTTGCTCTGGGAGGGGAGGGGGTGAGGGTACAATGTAAGGTGGAGGTAAGTTGTCTAAGGGCTCCTACTTATCCCCGGAAACATCGGCAGGGTCCTTTATCCTTATGGGTAATAATTTTGCATCAATTCTACCCCAGACCCCAGCATATTCCCGTTCTTCCGTAGTTCCCTTTTCTCCGACATAACGTACCAGTGCCTTACATATCCATTCTTCAAATGTTCTAAACACGGGCCAAATTACGTGATCCCGTATTTCTATCCCACCCCATACTTTTATGCAATAATGCACCATCCGTTTCTTGGATTTTCTTTCCCTTATGGGGCATTCTTCCCAATGTTCTAACATCTATCCCAGCGGGCTCTCAACTGGGATTTCGGGGATTCCTTTACCGGTTCCCCGCTTTGTCTTCCTAAGATTCCTTTTGCTAGCTTTGCTTTTTGTCTGTCCCATGGTGTGGGTTTACCAGATACTTGCCCTTTGTGGGTGATCGCTCCCCCCCCGGGTTTTCTCTGGTGTGTGCGAGCTCTCTCTTCTCCTTACTTCCTCCCCGGACCGTCCCTGGTCCAAGGCTGAAAGGTTTACCAGTCCCCGGAACTCTTGTAAGGACGTAACCTTCCCTTTCAGCCTTCCTGTGACCGACCCCCTTTTCCGAAAACTCCCCGAGTTTTCAGGGCTTAACGTGTGAGGTGCATTTTACCCCCGAAACTTTCGCTTCCCCCGCAACCGACCACGTCCCTCGCGGGACAATGGAACTGCGATTTTGGGGTCCCACTCGCTTCGTGATAAAATCACATCTCACTCACACGCTCGGTCACTCCCCACTCAACCACGCAATACTTACGATCCTTTTCCTGCGTGGATTCTTCGTGCACGTAGATTTTTATGAGTAGATTTCTTCGCCGCGGCTCCGGAGGTTCTGCTTCCAAAGAAAAACCTCCCCGAGTTCTCCGAGAGCTCTGACCTCGCCTATCTCCCTTTTAAATGTGGCTTTTGCTGTTTTTGTTCGTCGTGTGGTTGATCGGTTCCACCCGGCTACCCCAGCTCCGCCAGGCCACTGAATTCAGCAGGGCGCCTCCTGGTCAGAGACGGGGGTCCCTCGGGGGTCCCGGTATCACTCCAATCACGTCGGGGTCACCAGAATTGTTATAAATAAAATCGACCAAATTTAAAGTATCAAAATTTAGAAATTTTATTATGAGACAAAATATCAGTCTCGGAAAGCCACAATTTAAAAGGACAGCGCCGAGCCCGGGATCGGTGCCGGGTGAACACGGATAACAAGCTCTGCCAGCCTGGTATCCCCCCAAGTTCACAATTTCTGGTCTCCGGCCACCCCTTTTTATACACAAGATCGCGGAGTGAAGTCCGAAATTTTGATGTTATCCTCTCCGAGTCGTCTTCATTAATTATTCAAGTCCTGGTATCGGAGGTCTGAATAGACCGGTAGGGTGGAACAATGCCGTTGATGGCCGAGCCCGGGTGTGTCGTGGATATGTTAATTTCGGCGGAGACGAGTAGAGATATCTATCTGAAGTGATTATCTTGGTCTCCGGACTTGTATCCTCTTCTTCCGTGGTTTTTTGTTTCTTTTCAGGGATTCCCGGCAGCAATAGTTTCAAGGCCCCCTCCCTGGTAATTCCAATCATACTTTCCTCGTGTCCCTCCCGTGCTTCCCAAGCCAGGAAATTTTCTAATTTTGGTTTCTACATTTTACCCTTACTTATGTTCATTTGAGCACATCTTTAACATTCATATTTTATACAGTTCAACATTTACCTTTTATAATTTGATAACACGAATTAACTTTAGCACATTTATCACATATATATATATATATTTTTTTTTTTTTAATTATTATTTTTGTGTGTGTTCGGTGAGTGATATCTGGTTGAGATTTTCTTGGGGAGGATGGGGGGAATGTTTTATCTGAGCGATGCCCCCATGTGTTTGAAGCCCTGCGGCTGCAGGGAGTGCTGGCGCAGCCCCGGCACGGGCGGGGCGGCCCCGGGCGGGCTGTGGGAGCCGGGAGTGGCCACCCGGGCTCGGAGCCGCTGCCTTGGGCTGTGCTCGGGGCCGAGGCCCGGGCGGCCTGGGGAGCGCTCGGCGGCCCGTGGGCCCCCGGCGCAGGCGGCTCCGTGTGGCCGGGCTCCAAGGGGAGCGGCCCGGGCCGGCCGTGGCCGTGCGGGGCCTGGCGGGGCTCGGGGGACCGGGCCGGGAAAAGGCTGAGGGAGAGCGGAGGAAGTGTTGGCACAGAGGCCCCGGGCTCCCCGTGCCCCCCTGGCCACGCAGCCGTGCACGGGGGCCGCCTCGCTCAGAGCCAGCCCCGGCTGCGGGGGTCCCCGGGGGTCCCTGGGGAGGGGGCGGCGAGGGCTGACGGAGCTCTGTGCCCGGGGCTGGGCGCGGCTGGCGAGGGAGCACAGGATGCAGGGTCCCCCCGTGCTGGGGCTGGCTCTGCCCACCTCAGGGGCTGCATTGTCAGCCCAGAGACACGTGGGGATCGCCTGGTACCAGCAGGGCTGGGAGGGAAACCCGGGATTGGGGGGAGCAGAAATGGGCAGTAGGAGAGCTGGGGGTGTTCCAGAAGCCTGAAGATGTTTGGAGCATGGACACAGGGGACCCACAGATATCCCAGGCCTGTGAAAGAGGGACCGCAGAGAGTGCTGACCCCTGGGACAGCTGTGAGGCCAAACTGGTGATCCGAGAGAAGGGGGGCTACATGGATTCCCTTGAGCCACAGCAGCCCAGAGAGCAGGAACACGAATATAAATTTGATCCGCAGTAACCCGGACAGGGGAGGGATCCAGAACCCCGAAGTGGAGGGACCAGAGAGGGAAAACTCATGGTTGGGTGTTTTTGCTGATTCTTGGTCATTTGTGTATTTTGGTGGATTGAATCTTGGTAGTTTGGTGGTTTCTATGGGCAACAGATGCCTTATGTGAAAACAAATTCCATCTGGCCCTTGATCCACATGGAGTGCTTGCATTTATTTCAGGGATCAACATTATTGGGACTTTGTTTTTGCATAGATTGTTCTCTCATTGCCCACTCTTGTACTGCTTGTTTTATTATTGTTTGTTCCTGCATTGCTCATTCCCTTCTCTCATGGACTCTGTCCAGAGTGGCTCCATAGTTTTGCCCAGTTGCCAAGGGCATCACAACAACCACAGTGAAAATAATCCTCAGGAGTTTTGACTTTCTACTGTCCTCAAGGCCCTTTGGGTTGCAGCCAAGGGCCAAGATGTCAGGATTCTTGGCAGCAAAGTTTATATGCTGGGATCTAGTCACTGGTGCATTTGGTCTCACTGCTACCCTTGGCCTCATGTTTGTTTCAAGGATGGCACAGATTACTCACAGTTCTCGCAGCACTGCCCTCTCTCTCTCTCGCTGGGTTAGTCAGCTACTTCTTCTTTTAGTCTAAACCACCAAGGCTCCAGAGATGTGCCAACCACAATAAGATTTGCTTTTTCACTACTTCAGTTAACAACCTGATTTGTTGGTCGCTTTTTTCTCTGTCATCGGGGATAATTATTAAGTCTTCATCGCCACCAATAGGTACATTCGCAATGCCAATTCATGTAAGAAATGTGTCTATAGCATGGTGGACAAATTCCTTCTCCACAGCAACTGTTAATTATGATACAGTGGTCTATAATATTATGAATCGTTTGCTTTCTTACCCTCTCAAAAGCTAATATAGTAAAAACTCTTTGGTCTAAATTTTCTATTAATCAAACTGCTGCATAAAAAGGTTCCATCTTCATATCTCAAAGGTGTTCCAAAAAATCACTGAAAAAGCTTTTTGAAGTTGTCTGTTCACGCACGCAATCCAAGCAAGTTAAAGAAATCAATTGTCTCTCTCTTTCTTCTGCTCTTGTTACTCTCCACCACAAATTAAGGCAAAGCGTACAAATAACAAAAACCCATGGGCGACACTCTAAGCCATGCTTAGTACACTCCCAGTGTGTTACTTGTTCTTGGACTCTTTTAGTAACAGTGTTTCCAGTCTCTTTTTCTGGAATTGTAGTTCCTCCTTGAAATCTGTTAGTGTTAGTTGCTGAGGGCCTCTTAAAAGATTTTCAATCTGTTCAGGCTGTTGCCATGGATCAAGGAAGTGTCTAATCCCTTCCCACCGGCATTGTTCTGCCTCCGAACTCAATGGAGTTGCTGTTGACAGCCAATCCAGAATGCCTAATTTTTCTAATTAATTACAAAACACAAACCTTTAATTGTAAACTATCAAAGGAGTTTTATAACCTGAACAGGTTAAGCAAGACAATTTATCTGTTTCTGTTGTTTCTGGGTATCCTACTACATCCACATCTTACTTTTGTTATCCTTCATTGTTCCTGCAGTGTTCTCAAAGCCACTAATCGTTCCATGTGATACGCTAAATAAATAAATGCTCTTTGTACTTGATCTTCTATTATGTAAGTATCAATGATGATCTGTGCTAAAACCCAATTGTGCATTCTAAAGTCTCGCTCTACTCTACTAAAACATCGTATACAATGAATCATAAAAGCTACATCTCTTTGGTCCCAAGGTACAGTTGTTCTGTGCCAATGTCTTTGTCTCAGCCACTTCATGGTCACTGCTTTCCACCGCTCACACTGATGACCGTGTTTGCAGCAACCTTGCTGAAACATGGAAACTTCTCTCTGCGGGATGGCAGCTTCTGACCTTTCTGTGCTAAGGATATCTTGAATATCCTGGGGCTGGGTTATTCTTTCAATATGTGGGTGGCATACCAAATGTATTGCAGCATTATGTGAAATCCACAGCCAAAAACGATATTCGATATGAGCTATAGCCTCTGGGCACCAAATGCTCTCTTCAGCCATGTTGTGGATTAATTACAATTTCACTTTAAACTGTTCAGGACACTTTTTTTTTTAATAAATTAAACCTTTCTTTAATAAAAAGTTTTAATCAAATTTAAGTCTTTTTCACCTTTACTTTCAGGTCTCCTGGTGTCAAAATAATTTACCAATCTTTATTGGGTATAGGTCCTTTTACCCTTGAAGCATGAGTCTAGCCTTTTTCTGCTGTTTGAACTGTGGTTTTGTCAGGGAGAATCCATTGTCCCTCTTTTAGAGTTGCTCCTAGGTTTTTCATGGCTTCTACTTCTGCTAAAGAAAAGTAGGGTGTTTGAGTTTGTGTTCCTGCTTCCTGAAAAGTCATAATGACATTGCTGTTTTCCTCAGGGCAGCTTTCTTAGATTTCTCATCAGCCAAATTGCTTCTTCTTGTTTTAATGTTTCTCCCCCTCTGGTGGCCTTTCACATGAACCACTGCTATCTTTTTTGGGCTCTTCAAAGCTTTAAGAATTTGAATTATCAATCCTTGGTGCACTAATCCTTTTCTTTGAGTGTTTATAAGTCCCCTTTTGTTGGAGTCCAGGGCATTCCTTTGGTTGCCCTGGAGGGTCAGGGACCTGGACAGGGGGGTCTGGGACCCCAGCCCAGAGCCGAGAGCTCAGAGAGACACTGGATTTGATTTCAGTCCATGGGAGAGGTTTCTTGCACTGCAGGAAGCATTGCAGGCCACAAGAGTGTAAAAATAGTAGTTTAGTATATCACAGGGTGAAAAAACAGTGGGTTTGGGATTCTTGGCATTGAAGTGAATGGGGCAAGATGGAGAATTTAGGGCGTTGTCTCTTTCTTCTTCCTTCTTGTTCCCTCACTCCATTTCTGCAGTGACGTTGGCACAAAGTAGTTAGTGAGGATTGGGTCAGAGTAAAGATGACCTTTTTAGTAATAGTGATAGACATTGGTAATAAATAGTAAATAAAGAATACGTAGCAATTAGTATAAAAGATAAGGACAGCCCAGAGACGGGAGGAGTCACCAGATGTCCGAGCCGCGGCAAACATTTTTTGGACACTGAGAAAATTGTAAGATAAGAACTAATAAACGAAGCATGTAACCTTGAAGACTCCGTCTTTTCCTGCGTTTGGCACAGAGCTTTGCAGAGGGCCAGAACTCTAAGACCACCTGAATGCTGGGGAATTTAAGCTCCTAAAAAGGAGACCCCGACAACTGCCGTCCCTGGGATGGGCAGAAACAACTGGCACCCCAGATGAGATGGGACAGAAACACCCTTTCTTTCCAAATTTTTCTAAATGTATGCACTAGCCCAAAGGCATATTTTGAGTTGGTGTATATGGTCCCTTCTCGATCCTTTCATAACAGCAATGCACAGAATAATGCATAGAGTTCAGAGGCTTGTGCTGACCAGGACAGGCTAAGGGGACCAGATTCTTTTACTTCCAGTTTTTCTCCACTAATTATGGCATAACCAGATTGCCTTTTTCTGTCTACCAGCTGGGATGATCCATCTATATACAATTTTTCTCCTGTTTTTGATTTTTGTTCTCTTAAATCTGGAAGTATTTTTTTTTTTTTTTTGGTAACTCTATGATGTCTGTGCAGTCATGTATTAATCATGTATTAAATCAAGATAGCCTCATATTTTGATATTCTGCTATCAGTTAACCATGTTTTGGCCTCTTTAGCAAGGATTCCCCTAATATTGTGGGGGATGTACACTTCCAGTGGTGTCCCAACGGTTACTTTTCCAGCTTCTTCTACTAACACAGCAGTGACTACCAGAGCTTGCAGGCATGTTGGCCCACTCTTACTAATTGGATCCAGTCATTTGGAATAATATCCTTCTAGGTTTTGGCTTCCTGCCCAACCTTGAGTCAATACTTCATAAGCCGTTTGATCAACTGTATTAACAAATAATTGAAAAGGCTTGTCTAAATTGGGAAGACTCAGTACAGGAGCTTGCAGTAGGGCTTCTTCAACTTCTTCAAAATTTTCCTGATCCCTTTCAGTCCATTTCAAGCATTTGGTAGTTAATTTCTCATTTAGAAATTTTACTTTTCTGCTAAACCCTTCTATCTACTGCCTACAATAACCCAAGGGACTCAAAAACTGCTTTATTTCTCTTTTAGACTTTGGGGGTCCCATGTTCAATATTTCTGAAACCCTTTCAGGGTCTAGCTTTTTCTTTCGCTTACTAATCCAATGACCTATATACCACACTTCTGACTCTACAAACTGCAATTTTGACTTTGATATCTTCAGCCCATTTTCTCTCAGAAAATTTAGAAGCTTAATAGTACCCTTTGTCATTCCCTCTTCAGTTTCTCCTGCTACTAACAAATCATCTACATACTATAGCAGCTTAATTCCTTTGGGTAACTCAAAGGACTTCCAAAGATTTTCTAACACTCTCCCAAAAAGATTCGGTGCCTCTGTAAAACCTTGCAGTAACACCGTTCACCTTAATTGTTCTCTCCTACCTGTATCTGGGTCCTCCTACTCAAAGGCAATCCCCACTGCCCTCATCCAGAGGCCAATTCAAAAGGCATCCTTTAAATCCACTACACTGTACCAAATGTAATTAGGAGGTATCTGGCTTAGCTACTCCTGGAAAGCGGGTAATGGTTCTTTGATTTACCGCTCTGAGATCCTGGACTAGTCGGTAGCTACCATCAGGCTTCTTTACCGGCAGGATGGGGGTATTATGTGGTGACACACAGGACTCCAACACTGCCTGATGTACTGAATTCTCAACTACCGGTTTCAATCCCTTCTGACCTTCCAGTGATATCGGATATTGTTTTACTCTAATGGAGATTTCCGGGTTCTGTATTTCAATGCTAATGAGCTGAATGTTTAATATTCCTACTTCACCAGTATACCACACAGTGTTGCTAATCTCAAAATAATGTTCTTCAGTTAAAGAATAGATTTTAAATTTTCTTTCACAAGATACTATTTTAATCCTCAAGGCTATTATCAAGTCCCTTCCTAACAAATTATTATCAGCCTCTGGTATTAATAACAAATCATTCAGTCCAAATTTTTTATCCAGTTCAATCTGCACTCTTTTAATTACAGGAACCTGAAAAACTTTTCCTTCAACACCAATTACAGGGACACATTAACGACTTACTTCACATCCTTGTGGTAGTTTTCTTACTGTCGACCTAGTAAATTCTGTGTCCACCAAAAATGTGATTTCTTCATTTTGAGGACCTATTTTCAGTTTTACCAAGGGATCTTCTAGGTGTTCAGTCCTCATTAAATAGAGCGCCTGACCCCCCTAGTCTTCTTGAAACATTTTCTCATCTTGCTGCCTCTTTCTACAGAATTTTTGTAGATGTCCCTTTTTTGTGGCAATTAAAACAAGTGGGTCCTGTACCCCTGGAGGTAGGACGAGAAGTTTGTAAGTGTCCTTTCTGGTGACAGCAAAAACACGTGGATCTCGTATCCCCAGATGTGGGACCTGCCTTTTTCTGTTGTTTGTTCTTTCCTGCGTGCTTCTCTGTATTCATGGTTGTCTGTGTTTCCTTGACTGCTGTCATTAAAATCTGTGGTTTTATCTTTTGCCTCTCCTCATCACTTCTCACATACACTTGCTGTGCTTCTCCTAACAATTCCTGGAGCCCCCTATCCTGCTAATTTTCTACTTTTTCCAGCTTCCTCTTGATGTGCCCCCAGGCCTTAGCTACAAATTGTGTTTTCAAAAGGACCTGTCCTGCTGCAGTGTCGGGGTCTACACCTGAATATAACTGCAAGGCTTTTCTTAGTCTTTCTAACCAGTCTGCCAGGGGTTCATCCTTCCCTTGGTGCTCACTTAGAGCCTTCCTTATATTCTGCCCCTTGGGCAGTGCTTCCTGGATTCCTTGGATAATCATCCACCAGAGATCACTCATATTCTGCCTGTGTCTTTCATTCTGATTATTCCAACCTGGATCTTGCATAGGCCATTTCTGAACCCCCTGGTCTGGCCCCTGACATTCTCTGCTGTTCTCCCAGATCAGGCCATTTCCCTGGGTTCCTTCCCAAACTGAGGAGTAGCCCATGGCCTCCGCTCCCCAGCTGGAACAGAAGGAAGCACAGCACAGAGCTTGCTGTTGTGGGAGAGGAGCTTCTCTTGCCTGCCTGCTTTCCCTTTGGGGCAGGTTGGTGCATGCTCATTTGATAAAGGGAGGTTTAAACTCTGGAGGAGTTGCCTTTGAAACTGCTCCGTCCTCGAGCTCCTCTGTGGGTATCCTTGGACAAAAAGGCCTCCCTGTGTGAGCTCCTAGTGGGCTGGTTAAGGAAGGAAGTTGATATTTCAGGCTTGTGACTGGCTGAAAGCAGTTGGTGTCTGGAGGTGTCTGGAGCTGGATGGGACTACTTTTCTCACCTGGCTGCAGAAAAGGTAGTTGGAAAGTAGGAATTGCATTTGCAGAGATGGCAATCAGGGGTGTTTTCCAAGAAATGGGCTGGCAGAGAGGCAGGTCTTGTGCCAGACTGGCTGTGTGTTTGTTTTGGTGGTGGGGAGATGTTGTAATAAATCAGCTGAGACTCCATATTCTTCATGCAGGAAAAGCCAATTCTTTATTCACATCACTTACAGAGTTCTCACAGACCTTGTGCGCAGCACCCCTTGGCTGGTAGTTTTCTTACTTCTTCATTTATTGGTCAGATGGTCATTTGTGTGTACGTGCTAGGATTCAGGTTGTTTACATTTTTCCTTTGTGGGTTCTCATGGAACAGAGCTAATATTGATGCAGGTGCACTTGTTTTTCTCCCTGAGAATAGGCTGTTGTGTTAACAAACTTCTCCTTCTCAAAATAGTTTTCAACTGGGAACTTGCAAGCTATTGCTAGCTGCTTAGCTAAAGTAGCAGGGCCTAATCCATATTTTAGAAGACCTTTCTTTTATAACATTTTTTACCTGTCTGCAACAGGGAGAGTCAGAGGCACAGACACTAGCTGAAGCAATAGTGTAATTTGCTATCATGCAGAAGTGCAAAGAAAAATCAAAAGGATAAGCTAAGCAATGCACCTCATCACTGATACAAAAGGTTGCCTCTAGTGATTAAGAAAGATACATCACCAGACACCCTTCTACTTTCTCCTTCATCCAGATGCCCTCATCAGCTGGGGAAAGCTGTCCCAGCAAAGCCCTGGAGAGCCACTGCCAGGAGCTGGGAAATCCTCCACTGCCTCCACCTTTGCCGGCCACGAGGCTTCTGACTGTGCTGTGAGAACAGCCCAGCTCTGCCAGTGCTGAACGAGCAATCTGACAGAACTTCTGGAGCGGGAGATCTGATTGCATTCTCCTCTTGGTTTTCTCCCCGAGCCTGTCCAGGGCTCCAGGAGGAACCAAGGCCAGATGTGGCCTTGTCTGGTTTCTTAATGCTGAAAGGTAAAGATGTGTTTCCCCACAGAATGAATGCACAGATCCTGTTGATAGTAATACTTGGTTAAGGAGCAGATACATCGAACACTTGGTTGGAAGGGTCACCTAGAGGGCAAATTTAGCTCAGGGCCTGTTGTTCAGGCCTCAGTCAGGGCCCGTTGTTCAGGCCTCAGTCCTTCAGTATTTTGTGGTGCAAATCAATGCCCTGGAAAGCTGGAAAGAAACAAATCCCTCTTGAGCACATTTCAGAGCAGGACCAGGATTAGCCCTGCACGGCTGGGCCAGGGCCAGGAGCAGAAGGCCAGCACCCTTCATTTGCCCAGAGGCAGCGTCCAGACCAAGAAGGTCACTGGTGCCCAGGGCTGAGGTACCCCAAGCTGCCTCCCTGGTGTGCAGCTCTGCAGAGCCCATGGAGCGCAGGGGCCTGGGCAGCCGGGGCAGCCTGGCTGCCTTGGAGCACAAGGAGTGTCCCAGAGCAGCTGCAGCCCTTTGCTTTTTAACTGTTCCTCAGAGTCTTGTCATTAATCCACAGCGTCTCACATGTTTTCCTTTCCTCTCGCAAATTTAAGATAGCTTTTTGAGAAAAGTGACTGATGTAGCTTCTGCTGGTGATGGTGCTTTTGTCTGCAGGTCAGGGCAGGTGATTTGAACCAAGGATGAAGTCCACAGTTAACTCTCCAGTTTCACCAAGTCAGGAAAACCATTCACAACTGGGCTACTGATGCTGAGCAGCTTTCCTAGTGTTTGGAAAGTTATGACCTTAAAAAACCCAACAAACCTTCCTCCATGAGGGTACCAGCAGTGGCAGGATGCCAACTTTTTCCACCTCTTTTCTGTGTCTTTGGTGCTTTTCCCACCTCTTTTCTGTGTCTTTGGTGCTTTTTCCACCTCTTTTCTGTGTCTTTGGTGCTTTTAAGAGTCCCTTAGTCCCCAGCAGGAAGGAAAGCATGTATGATAACGTAAGTGATTTAAGAGCTCTGTGTTGTGCCTTCCCACATCAGCGTTCATGACAGGCTGGACGAGTGTGGATTTAAATTCATCCCATTTCTGTGCCCACAGCAGCCCCAAGATGCCGAGAAGAACAAGGGCAGTGGGTGGGTGTGCGTGCACAGCCCGGTGCGCTGACTGCTGTGTGGGCAGAAGGTTTTCAACAGCAGTACATCTTCACTCCCCTGAGCTGGAGGAATATATCAGATCTATATGAAAGGAAAATATTTATCAAAATGCCTAGAATAATACCTATTTATGTGTATCAAATATGTAATTTATAATATATAATGCTGCATATTATATATTTTACATATGCCATAATAAATAGTATATATAAATATATATATTTATCTTTTTCTAAGCCATTTCCCATGGGTGATATAGGCCATCTCCTAGTGTTACTACATTTGTGCCTTCTGGTACTAGTTATTATAGCATCAACTCCCTTGGGAGCTCCTTCAGGGAACTTCACACCAAGGGCTTCCATCACTGTGATGTCTGTGAGAACTTGTTGCTTCCCAGTTCTCCACCATCCCTCTGGATTTTGGAGCATCTCAGCACAAGTGTTCATGGCTCTTTCTTCATCCCTAGCCTCCTGAGGAGGACAAATGTCCTCCTGAGCTGGTGAATGGGGTCAGGAAGCAGAACAGCCCCTGTAATCCAAGAGGAAGCAGCTGGGGACCTGCTGAGCCACTCAGATGCTCACAGGTGTATGGGATCAGACAGGATCCATCCTAGAGGGATGAGGGAGCTGGGGGATGAGCTCCCCAAGCTGCTCTCTATCATTTCTCATCAGTCCTGGCTCACTGGGGAGCTGCCAGAGGACTGGAGGTGCCAATGTGAGCCCATCCCCAAGAAGGGCTGGAAGGAGGATCTGGGGAACTCCAGGCCTGTCAGCCTGACCTTGGTGCCTGGCAAGGTCATGGAACAGATCACCTTGAGTGCCATCACACGGCACCTACAGCATGGCCGAGGGATCAGACCCAGCCAGCGTGGGTTGAGGAGGGGCAGGTCCTGCCTGACCAACCTGAGCTCCTTTTATACCCAGGTGACCCACCTGGTGGATGTGGGAAAGGCTGTGGATGTGTCTACCTGGACTGCAGCAAAGCCTTTGGCACCATGAGCCACAGCATTCCCTGGAAAAGCTGCAGCCCACAGCTTGGGCAGGTTCCCTCTCTGCTGGGAGAATGAAGAACTGTCTGGAGGCTGAGCCCAGAGAGTGCTGGGGCTGGTGCTGCATCCAGTTGGTGTCCAGGCACTGGTGGTGTCCCCCAGGGATGTGTGTTGGCCCCAGTCCTGTTTAATATCTTCACTGATGATCTGGGTGAGGGGATCGAGTCCACCATTAACAAATTGCAGATGACACCAAGCTGGGTGTGAGTGTGGATCTGCTGGAGGGTAGGAGGGCTCTGCACAGGACCCTGGCCAGGCTGGATCCAGGAAGCCAAATCCAACAATGTGAGGTTTAACAAGTCCAAGTGACAGCTCCTGCACTTTGGCCACAACAACCCCTGCAGTGCTACGGGCTGGGGACAGAGTGGCTGGACAGTGGCCAGGCAGAAAGGAACCTGGAAGGACTGATGGACAGCAGGCTGGACATGAGCCAGCAGTGTGCCCAGGTGGCCAAGAAGGCCAATGGCTCCTGGCCTGGATCAGAAACAGTGTGGCCATCAGGACCAGGGCAGTGATTCTTTCCTTGTGCTCAGCACTGGTTGGGCAGCACCTCAAGTGCTGTGTCCAGTTCTGGGAGCCCCAATTTCGGAAGGACATGGAGGGGCTGGAGTGTGTCCAGAGAAGGGCAACAAGGCTGGTGAGGGGTCTGGAACACAAGTCCTGTGAGGGGTGGCTGAGGGAGCTGGGATTGTTTATTCTGGAGAGGAGGAGGCTCAGAGGAAGACAAGGCAGTGTCAGGGCAAAGGTTGGACTTGATGATGTCCAAGGTCTTTTCCAACTGTGCTGATTCTGTGATTCTCTGAAACCACCCTTGCAGCAGTTGCAGGATGAGCCCTGGGCCTCCTCTTCAGAAGCTCCAGCAGCCCAGGTCCCTCAGCTTCTCCTCACAGCCCCAAAGCCCATCCTGTCAGTCCTGCAGAGCCTCTGCAGCTCCTCCTCCTTGCCCAGAACAGGGAGCCCCACAGCCAGACACAGCAGCCCAGATGTGCCCCCCTGGCCTGTGGTGCCTCTGGTAAGGGAGCAGCACGAGGCACTGCAGGAGCCTGCAGACAATTCCTGAAGCACTTGGAGGATGATCCTGCTCCCCAAGGGACGTTCCCATGGTGCCAGGAACTCAGGCACTGAAATGGGGAGTGTGGCCAGAGAAGAAAGTTCAACCAGTGATGGGAAGGGAACAGGGGTTGGCAATAGAAAGAAATTTGCACCAGGAAGAGTAAAGAAAGCCAAGGTGAAGCAAAGGAAATGCTGAGGGCAGTTTGGGGGTGGCTGCCAGGCAGCCCTGGCTCTGAGCAACAACATCTGCAGTGGCGCAGGAAACTCACAGCTCATGGGAACAAACTTTCTGGATGACTTCAGAGGCCACCACAAACCTGAGTGGTTTCCCTGCTGTCCCCCAGCCCTTCCTGGCCCCAGGGGCTGATGATGGCATTTGTGCTCACTCAGGTTCATCTCCCCACACCAACACCATGGGGGTGCTCACGCCTGCTCTGGGCAGTGCAAACAGGGGCTCCTGAGCCAGTGCTGCTGTGTCTGTGCCTGCAAGGATGCGGCACCTGTGTGAGCTGGGGGAGAGGCCAGGGCTGCAGAGGGGGGATGTTGTTGGCAGGTGCATGAGGACGCTCTGGGACGCTGCCCTGGGGTGTCCAGCGCAGTGGGGATGGATCAGCCCCTGCTCTGCTGCTCCTTCCCATCTCCCCCAGGCACCTTGCAGAGCCCCAGCCATGCTGTTTGCCCCCAGCCTGCCCACGGCCACCCTGGGGCTGCTCACGGGGCTTTTCTCTGCTGAGCATTGGCCTGGGCATGTTCTGGAGAGAGCCTGGGCAAGGAGCCTGGAGCCCTGTCTTGCAATGCAAGATGTAACCAAAAAAAGTGTTCTATTACCATATGTTAAAACCAGGTTGACAGGTTGTTTATCTCTTCCATGACCCATCCCTTTTATTGCTGAGGGGGATCTTCTCTTAATGGGCCAGCTGTTAAAACCAAATGGGGAACTGTTCCTTATCTCTTCCATGACCCATCCTCCCTCCAGGGAGATATCTTCTGGTAATGGGCCATTGAGTCTCACTGCATGACTGATAAAATTACATCATCCCATTGTGAGATGCTCCACCCAGAGGGAGGAGCCAAGCATTCCTACCTGGATATAATCTGAGATTTAAACACCAGAAGCAGCCTGGTTTCCACTGGATTCCCAGAGGAAGACCAGACCCATCTACACCACCACTGGACATTCAGAGGAAAACTACATCCTTCTACAAGATCATTGCTTCAACAAAACCACATCTGTCACTCCAGGAGGACTGCAGCCACGATTTGATTGGACTGCAAGCAACACCCTGACTACCCGGGTGTCAGGTTGGATTCTGAGTCTTATTTTTGGGGTTTTTTTGGTGGTGTTTTTTTTACTACTGCACTTTTAGTTTAATTTTCCTACTGAAGAACTGATATTCCTATTGCCATATCTTTGCATGAGAGCCCATTGATTTCAAAATTATAACTCAAAGAGAACGGGGTTGTATTTTCCATTTCAAGGGAGGCTCCTGCCTTCCGTAGCAGACCCCTGTCTTACCAGCCCGAGACAGGGAGCTCGGCTCAGATATCCTGAGGTGTCCCTGGGTTGGGTTTTTTTGGCTGGGGATGTTTGGAAAAGTAAGAACTCCAAAGCTGGGTGGAAAATACCCCTTGGGGGGACATTGGGGGGTCCCAGTGGTGGCTGCTGGCAGAGGCAGCCTGGAGGAGCAGAGCCCTGTGTCCCCCAGGACCCCAGAGAGGGAGGAGCGCTGCAATTTGCAGGACCCTCAACAGCTTGGAGAGGGGCAGGGGGGACTCCTTGGAGCCCCTGCACCCCAAAGCAGAGAATAAGGGGAGAAGGGACCCTGGGACCCCAAAATCCCCAGCATTCCTAAATAGAAAATGGAAAAGGAGGGAGCTTTTCAAATTCCTGGGATTCTCAGCAGCCTGGGGAGGGCAGGGAGACCAGAGACAGGGAACTCCAGAAAGGAATTTTCAGGGCTGCTCTTGGTGTTTGATAGGCTATTAGGGACTCCAGATGTCTGGTGACTTGTAGAGATGGACTTGAGCAGAGGGACATTCAAACTCAACATACTCATCCCTTGTTTTTGTCCAAACCAGGATTTCCCATTCCCAAACCTTGGCTGGATGGAGGAAGAGGCTGTGAGGAAGAGGAAGATGCCCCAGGACAGCCAGGCAGGTGAGGAGGAAGTCAGTGCCCCTTTCCCCCTCTCTCCTGCTCCATCTCCCAGCCCAGCATGGCCCCTGGCTGCAGGACAACCCCGCTGCCAATGCCGTCCTGCCAGGGATGTGTTGGGAGAATCTCCTTCCCCTTCCCTGTGGCATGGAGGCAAATCTCATCTTGTCCTTGTCCTTCCTCCCCCAGACAAGGAGCTGAGGATGGAGACCTGGGAGTACAAATCCCCATGGCAGGACCTCATGGAAGAGGCTGTTTTAAGTGGCTCCATGGCACAGGAATCAAATCAGGGGAAAAAGCGCCAGAGACCCTGCAGGAGGAAGGACTCCAAACCCATCCCAGGGTGCTCTGAGGAGGAAAGACCCACCCTGTGCCAGGAAGGTGGACAGAGCTTCAGCCAGAGCAACACCACGGTCCAGCACCAGATCATCCACACCAGGGAGACGCCCTACGAGTGTCCCAAGTGTGGGAAGAGGTTTCAGACCAGCTCCACTCTCCTACACCACCAGCAGATTCACACAGAGGAGAGGCCCTTCCGCTGCCCCGACTGCAGGAAGGGCTTCAAGCAAAACTCCCACCTCATCACCCACCAGCGCATCCACACTGGGGAGAGGCCCTACGAGTGTCCCCAGTGTGGGAAGAGCTTCACCCAGAGGTCTCACCTGAGCCAACACCAACGAGGCACCCGTAAGGGAAGCCCTGCGAGTGCCCTGACTGTGGGGAAAGCTTCCTGCACTGCTCCAACTCCATCCCCCATCAGGGGACCCACATTGGGAAGACACTGGGCTGGTGGTCCTTTAGTTTGGTGGTCCCTAATATTCTTTTGATTCATCTTCCTCCCTTTAAAACCAGTAAAATTGGGTTGAGAATCAACAAATTCATCAAAGCCATCTCAATCCTCATTTTTTACTTGTGTTTCTAAAGAATCTGGGACTCTGAGTGTTACTTGGGAGGATTTGAGGGTCTTTGGTGTGGTTGTCTCCATTTTTTAACCCTCAAAGAGACAAGACGGTTTGATCTGTCACCTCAAAAACACTCATTGCCACTGAAAACTACTTAATCCTACCCAAAAATTATTTAATTCCTCAGACCCTCAGTGTGGAATGGGGTTGGAAGGAGGTAAAGTGGGCAAAGTGGGATGCAGATCAGGAGGGGTGAGGTGAGCACTGGGTGGGGCAGGATGGGTGGGATGGGGATTGGGAGGGGTGGGATAAGGGAAATATGGCTTGGGAAGGGGGTCTTAATGTCCAGAAGGTGTGAGAGGGGTTTGGGTGGGGATTGGGAGGGTGTGGTGAAGTCTGGAATGAGACAGCCACAGGTTTGGGATGATGAAGGGAGGGGGAACCTGTTCTTGAGTGAGTTTTTGGGTATTCCACATTCTTGAAGGGATTTTGGTGCATCCCAGGTTTCTGAGGTGGTTTTGGGATGGTCACTGCCACAGCCCCAGCCACTGCAGCCTCTAGTGCAGCCCCAAAGTGGCTGCCAAGCCCCTGGCACCCTGAAAACCCCACCTGTGAGAGGGGCCAGATCAGGTGAGGCTGTGACACAGGTGTGACACTGACACGTCCCATGGCCCCGGAGCTCACAGCAGCTGAGATGATGCTGGATCCAAGGTCTGGACTTGTGCATCTCTCTCTCTCTCTCCCTTCTCCTGACTTCCTCTTCTCAAAATCTGGATAACTTGAAGTTGTAGGGTTTAGAGTTTTCTGAGTCAGTGCTTTGTGAAGTGCTTTACCATAATTCCAGGTTTAATAGAAGTTATAAGCTAAGTTAAATACTATTCCTCTGTAAATGGCTAAGTCATAGTTTCTAAGTTCGGATAAATACTGTCAAGTGCTGTTCTTTTGCTAAATTGTGAAGTTGAAGGTGTAAGTTGAGGTTCGGGTATAAGTCATGTCCTGTTAAGTTGGAGCTCTGTGACGCTTTTAGGCCGTGTTCCTTTTATCCTTACCCTCACTGTCCTCTTGTCACACACACAGGGACAGTCCTCGGTTCATTTCTGGTTTGACTACCTGGATTTTGTTTGGTTCTGTTGTTGCTTTGTTTCCTTGGTGTGCCTGAAGCTGTCCAGTCATGGACAGAGTGACTCTTGCAAGGAATTTTGTCATGCCTCACCACCTGTGCTCCTAATTGGTGATTTTTGTCAAATGTGCTAATCTGCTAAATTTATAGAACTGTATTCACCCTTTGGGGGGCTGGGCGTTTTGTGGACATTTTCCATATCTGCCCCTTGGAGGCCTCCAATAAAGATCAGCCTTTCTATTACCTCCTCTATAATATTATCTCCAAGGCTGTTACTTTATTTCTGGGTTCTTGAAGGCATCAACACAGCCAGGCCTCATGGCACCAGGAGAGCTCTGTGACACAAGGACATCTTGGGGAACCAAGTGTCCACTGCAAACACAGCGGGGCCTCATGGAAGCCAGGTGCCACTTGGATAGTGCCAGGGCACGTGGAGCTCAGTGTCCACTGTGACACAGCACAGCCCCACGGAACCCAGCAGAGCATTGTGACAACAGGGAATCTCATGGATGCAAGGCTCTCCTTGGGCAAAGTGGGGCCTCCTAGGACACAAAGCCTTTTCCACGTGCCTCCCTCGCCTGGCTGTGGTGTCCTTGTTTGTCAGCAGTGGTTTATTTGCCCACCTGAAGCCCCCCTCCATCTCCTCCCCATCCCTGGATCTGGCCCTGTCAGTTCTGTACTCGCTGGTGCCTCCAGCCCTGAACCCCCTCATCTCCAGCCTGAGGAATAAGGAACTCGTGGAGTCCATGAGGAAACTGCTGGCTGGATTTCAGAAGCAAAAACCTGCCTCTTTTCTTCTGCAGAACCTTCTGAAAATAATTTATTTCAATCTCAGACATTGTGTCCTTTTTTTCCATTTCTGCATTTTTTTAATACATTCCTACTGTTATGTTTTCCACAAACGAATATCACTACTCACAGCATTTCTACATGAGTATCTGCCATTATTCAGTATCTCAATGACTTTCAAAAGCTTTGTTCCCTACACATCTGAATAAAATAATGATCTTTTGCAGATGTGAAGGAAAGAGGCTCGCAGCAGAGCCAGCACAGACAGGGACAATGGCCCTGGCTCTTTCCACATCTGCTCTTCCCAGCTCCACACTCCCCTTCCCAGCCCTTCTGTGGGTGCAAGGCCGGAGTGCTCGGGCAGTTTGGTCACTGTCCTGCTGCATGTCCGTGCTGTGACCATCCTCCTCAGCAAGGGCCTCAAAAAGCAAAGGCCACATGTGTAAGGACAGAAATAACAACTGAGATCAATTCTCTACTTCCCATCAGCGGACAATGTCCAGCCAGCTCCTGGCAGGAAAGGATGGAGTACATGTACTTTGTGCTTGGTATGAGAAATGTCTCAATAAAAGACATCCACAGCCCTCACCGCCACCCCCATCG